>NW_027397073.1:31979515-32026000 GCF_003265705.2 Callorhinus ursinus
TGTTAGAAAAAAGTGCCTCCTAAAATTTTAAAGGAAGAAAGACATATATGTACAAAATAAGGGTTGATACAATGAAGGGATAGAAGATGACTGTAAAGATGAAAATTATAAAAGATTTTATAAAAGGACTTGATAAGAAGTTGTTTGAAAAAAGAAAGAAGATTTAAAAAAAAAAAGGAAAAAAAAGGGAGATAATGTGATCAGGCAGGAGACTAGAACAGAATCATACACTAGTGATTTAGGGTATATTTTTATCTGTTAGAAGAAACTGTATCTCAAAATTTTAAAGAGAGAACAACTTATATATATATGCCAAAAATAAGGGTAACTACTATGAAGGGATAAAATATGACTCTAAAAATGAAAAATAAAAAATGTTTTGTTTTTTTTTTTTTTAAAAGAGATTGATAAGATGTTGGTTGAAAAAGGGAAAAAGAAAAAGAAAAAAAAAACAGTTAACAAAAATTAACTTTGATGAACTAATGAATCATGGTAAAAAAAAGCCATGAATTCTATGTGCAGTATTCCCCTAGCGCTGGAGTTCTCCCGTTCTCCTTGATCGGTAAACTTGGTCTTGGCTTGCTGGCTGTTCTTGCTGATCTTCTGGGGGAGGGGCCTGTTGCTGTGGTTTCCAAATGTCTTTGCCGGAGGCTGAATTGCCCCGCCCTTGTCGGTCCGGGCTAAGCAAGCTGCTCGGGTTTGCTCTCAGGAGCTTTTGTTCCCTGCAAGCTCTCCGTACAGCCTTGGAGGACCAGGGCAAAAATGGTGGCCTCCCAATCTCCACCCGGAGGAGCTGAGAAATCGGGGCCCCGCTCCTCAGTGCACCCCCAGAGAAAAGCAGTCACTCCCTTGTCCCTGGTCTCCGGCCGCACTCCGTGCTCACCCAGCCTGTGACCGAGTGTTTGTATCTCTGGCACCTGACCCCGTGTGGAGTCTCCAAACCCAGCAGATCCCTGCGGTGCGTTCCCGCGCCACTCCTCCCCGGGAAGGAAGGGGAGTCTCCCCGGATCTGCCGCCTGCTGGGTCCCTGCTGCAGGAGCAGTGGCCCGACTGGGCCGCGGATCAGTTTATGGCCACCCCAAGCTGAGAGCCCGCGCCTCAGCTCCGTCTCTGCAGCCGGCTTCCCCGCTCCGATACCCGGGAGCTCTGGCGCACTCAGGCTCCCCCGGTCTTTCTGTGACCCCAAGGGTCCTGAGACCCCACTGTCCCGCGAGGGTTCCACCCCCGCTTAGCCACTGGAGCGACGTCCCTCCGCGGAGCCGACTTCTAAAAGGTCCGATTTTGTGCTCCGTGGCTCTATCACTTGCCAGAAGCGGCCGGCGGAGGCCCCTCCCCCGCCGTCTATCCTCCCGAATATCGCCTCGGATTCACTTCTCCGCACGCCCTACCTTCCAGTAAGTGGTCGCTTCTCTGTTCAGAGAGTTGTTGCTACTCTCCTCTTTGATCTCCTGTTGAGTTCGTAGGTGTTCAGAATGGTTTGATCCCTATTCAGCTGAATTCCTGAGACCAGACGAAATCTAGGTCTCCTAGTCCTCCGCCATCTTGTTCCGCCCCGAGAATATACTTTTTAAAAAATTAAATGGAAATATTTAGTTGTAAAGAATCATAATATCACAATTGTATTCTCCAATTGTTTTGAATTTCATGTATCTGTATACATGGGCACATACACACATACACACGCAGACAGAAGGAGAATGATAAAACAGATAAGGCAAGAGGAAAACAACTGGTTACTCTGGAAAAAAAAGAAACAGTATAATAAAATTCCTTGTATTATTCTTGAAAGTTTTCTAATTTAAGTATGAAATAGTATAAAAATGAAATGTTACACACACAATAAAGCCTTATCCTAAGGCTATTGCTCTTTTATGGGGTTGAAGTATACGCATTAAAACTCACAAAAAATTGGTCATTCTGAAACCAAATATCAGAAAATTATATAGGTGATTTTCTTTTTTTAAGAGGAGCAGATATAGCTTTCATGAGTGTGACTGACAAGTCTTAGAAATGAATTTCTTTTTCTCCAGAGGACAATTGCACTAGCCCTGTACCACCTCCACTAATCTGCTTCAACCTTGGCCCTAGTTGCCACTGAAAATGAGAAGATAGTTTTGCCTTTGGGGCCTATTCCATCCTTAGATCCTCTGCATAGGCTGACAACTAGAAGGGCAAGTGAATGTGTTTTGTGATCTATACACTTGTCTATTGGGAACAGAGTTGAAACTCTGATATGTTTCACATGCCTCTGAGAAACAGCCCTGGGAAGATAATGATTCTACTACACTATTCATCTGGTTTGAGACTGAACCTGAGTATGAATGCTGGGAGGAAAATTAGCATGTTTTAACTGCTTTGGTTGTGGTTTAACTCAACACACATTTATCGAGACCCTGCTATATCCCTAGCTCTATGCCAAGTACAATGGAGAAAAACACTAAAGAGTACGTGGTACCTGATTTTAACTGCTCAGATGCAGTTTGGGAAGAACAGAGGCATGTTATAGATTTATGTGCTCAAAATGTATAGTCAAGGTTTCTATTTCTTAAATGGCTGACTAAACCATAAATTTTAACTTCCTCCCTCTTAAATACCCATTCAAATGATAAAAAAATAAAAATTCTCGAAATAAACGAGAATATTGGATCAGAGCCAGAAACAAAGATGAGTGCCATCCATGTATACTAAGGCCAAGAAATAACAGTTGCTGTCATTTATTGAGCAATTCCTATGCATCACACAGTATGTTGCATGCTTCACATACATTATTTTATTCAATTCTTTAAGAACTATTATCAAATTTACTAGAGAAATGTGAGACTTAAGGGGATTAAATAACTCACCCAAAGTCTAGAAGTTACAGAGTTCTCTCCTGAGTCACCATGTAATAATATAGCATCATGGAATGGAAGGGGAGATTATAATTTGTATGTTTGCATATGCACAGGAGACATGTGACAAACATCTAGTAAATCTGTATAAAAAAGCTCTTCCACTGAGTGAACAAAATTCTAAGAAATTGTTAAAAATATGTTGTAGATTAATTGACAATGATTTTTTCCATAGAAGATACATAAAATAATGATGTCTCACAATTGATTGTAACCCAGATTCAATAAAATTCAAGAAGTATAACATCTTAAGAATTTAATAACCATGGGGGTTATTGAATTATGAATACTTTAAAAATAATGTATAATTTTCAAATGATTCAAACTTTTTCAGAGCTTAGAAAAAGTAGGAAATATTCCCACTGTTTAAAAAATTTAAGCAACACTGAGATGGTAAGTGTCTTGGACAAAGTGATAAATTCTGCTAAGATAGAAGTTAGGAAAAAGAAGCCTGCGGATACATGCAGGAATCCTAAATAAAATATTGTCAAATAAATTAATCACTATAGATAATATACCACGACCAAGGAGACTTTAATCCCAATTAGCAAAAAGGAGCTCTATTAATACAATTTATCATTTTAATATGCCTAAGAAGAAAAAAAATTATCTTCTCAAGAGGTTCCAAAAGGCATTTGATAAAATTCATATTTATTCCCCCCCAAAATGCCAAGAATAATATCATATCTGCCCAAACCATTATATTCAGTGAAGAAATAGTACAATATTTACTGTTAAAAATAAGAAGAAAACATCTGCCTAAAACAATTTTATATAACATTTTGAAGGTAGACTCAATACAATTACATCATAAAAGAACATATGTAAATAATGAGGAGTTGATGCAAAATATTATTTAATATTATAAGGTATTATACCTGAAAATCTCAAGAAATAAAAACCTCAGCAAATAAAGATATAAGTTGCTTCTCCATGAGATAAATAGAACATCTTTATATTACAATTTGTTAGACAATTCCATGAATAAAGTCCCAAATCACAACTGAAATAGCAAATGTAAGATAGCATATTATAGATTCACCAAAAATTCTAGAAAACCCTCACCAAGACAGAGCAGCTCCAACATAGCTGATGAGAATTCTGTAATGACATTCAATTTTTTCACCACATTTTCGTTATGATCCTATGATGCAAAAGATGTTAAATGAGATGTGGATATATAATTGCAAATAAAATAATACTGGTCCTCACTCCTAAGGATCTTAGTCAATGAAAGAGTAAGGAAATAATATATTATTTCAGAATTTGATGAATGCTTTGAGATGAAGTAAATAGGCTATAGGAAAAGATGATTAAAAACACAGGCAGTGTGTTCCTGATTTCAAAATGATACAAGGGGTGCAGACGGAAGGAGCTAGACACTGAAATGCTTCTTCATAAGGAAGGTTTTCTTTTGAAGTTTCCCGGCTCCCTTGAAACCAATATAGCGACAAAGTTCTGACTCTCCCTACTTTGCTTATACATCCTAATTAGGCCAAGTAGAACTCAGGGTGGGGCTCAGGGGGAAAAAAAAGCAATCATTCAACCTGCTCCCTTCCAAGCCATTAGTCCCTAAGGAGAAAACAGCCATCCCAGCCCACACCACTCTGAACTGACTTGGTGGAAGACTCTTTAAGGGTTTGGGACATGAGCTAGAAGTTAAAGCATGATGCTTTCTTTCATATATTTGGGCTCAATTCAACTTGAGTTCCTTTGGTGGCTCTGGAAAATTAAGAAAATTGAGATCCTTTCCACAACCCTTTTCAGAGAACTTACTATCAATTAGTAAACAAAAGATAATTAACAGCAAGCAGTATATTAGATGACAGAGTGTAACCTATAGGAGTTTAATGAATTTTATATACATGCAAGGTAATGTAAAGAAGGTGGGGCATTTAAGGAGTCTTGGAGGATCAGTGGGTTAGGGAGTAGAGTTAATGAAGCTAAATGAATTAGTTTGCATAGAGAAAAGATAGTTGTCAGCTCAAAAGTGTCTTTATTCAGGAAGAAAGAAAAAGAGGAAGGAAGAAAGGGGTACTGAGGGAGGGAAGAAGGAAGGAAAGAAAGAAAAACCAAATGAGTAACTGGGTAATTTAGTGAAAACTTTCTCTCCCATAGAAGGAAGTTCAAAGAGCATGTCTTATTGACAATATATCAGTGGTATCATTTTCCTATATGAAATATGGCCCCTTTAATTTAGAATTTTCCTTACTTCTTCTTTTCTTTTTTTTGGCCCATTGATTTTTTTTTACGTTGAAATGAGCTAATTTTTCCCTCTATGGGAAGACTATTTTCCCAGAACAAAAAGAAAAATGATTCATTTTTACCTCATAGTAAAAATTTCCAGTGGTTTTGCGTCTGTCAGAACTTTTCAGTTTATTCTAAACTTGAACTATAGAAATTTACAGATAAATAAACAGTTGTTATTTTTTAGAAACAATTATTATGGTTTTCCTACATTTCTACTGAGATTTCTTAGTAATCCTCAAAAAAATTACCCCACTTTTTCATATGCAGTTGTATCATCAAAATGCAAGGTCAATTCTTTGAAGTGACAATCCCAATGCACTAGATAAATGGTCAGATGGCAAAGTGCAGATAATAGATGACCTTGGGAGCTAGGGTCTTGAAACTTTCAAGGAAACAATTATGAATGCTTTATATCATGGCAGTAAGTCATTGCCCTAAAGCTTGGTCTGTAGGCACATGTTGTTTCCCCAATAATGCAAGGAGAAAATGGAGGAACTGACAAGCTGTGTACATGCTTACCCATAATCCATACTAATAAGAACACAAATAATTCAAGAGAAGTTTTTAAATGCCACCTTTCTTCACTCTCCTAACTATACCAAAATAGGTCTAGGAGGAAGTTTGGCTTGTATCATGAGAATATAGTTGTCGCATCTTATCCTAAAATTGTTCAACTTATGATTGCTAATGTTTTTTCTTTTTTTTTTTTTTTTAATGTCCAGCTTTGTATGCTGCAGTTGTTTCCTGCAACCAGGGAAGGATCTGGAATTACAGGCTCAACAACCACAATTATACTTTTTTTCCCCCCTCAGTCTCTGCTGTTCTTTTGTTTCTTTGTCTCCCTCAGACACACACAATAAAAATTATGTTAATGTTTTTTCTCTTACACCAATATTGTAGGTCACTAATTGTGAATCTTTGGGAAATACTTAATTCTTCTAAAATTTGGTTTCTTCAATCTTAATAGCAAATGATATCATATGTTCTGCCTAAACTACTCCCTCTTGGGCTAGAACTAGTGGTCATCAAAATTGTTATGTCTGCTCTAGGGCTGGATGAAGACCATATGAAGGGTGCCTGCGCAAGGGGAATTTTAAGGGAATCAATTGCCTGATCCTTGCATTACAAACTTCCCCTTTCTTACAATTGAAAACTCATTCCATTTTGCGTTTTCTACTTTGTCTTTCATAATCCCATCTTTTCCAATTTATATATAAAAGGGGAATAGCTCTTATCCATCACATACCTAATAACTGAAATTCTAGATTGTCCGGTTTAGAAGAATATGAGAATATTTTGCTTATGAAAGGGGGGGAGTGGTAAGCCAAATATTTAGTGGCCAAAAGAATGAACTGTGGTAATTTTGCAGCAAGTCACCTAGAATTTTTGGAGTCCCCCTCTTCTAGCACATAGTAGGATTTCATGTCTTACTCATGATTTGGGAGTCAAAGTGGCATATGTTATTTCTGGGCTGAAGGATTTAATTCCCAGTAATATCTTTCTCTCTGCCATTGCTATCAGCAACTTCCAAGATGGCAGCTGCTCTGGCAGCCTGAATATTGGAGTCAGCAGACATGGACAGAGCCCACAATTGACTTGCATTAAATGCATGGAGGGTGAGAAAAATAAGCAGTTTTGTTTGTTTGTTTGCTTGCTTGCTTTAGCCATTGAAGTTTTGAGGTTGTTAATTACCTTTTCATAGCCTGGCCCTTTCTGACGGATACTGTGTTTCTGCATGTTGCATGTATAAAACTCAACAGACAAAGGAAAGAACAGAATTGAGGATGAATAAGTAACATTGATAGGAAGCAGCTTCATCCATTTCATCAGGATATTTAAAGAACCTTTTAAAGTATAATAATTTATTGAAATTTTTAGTGTGAACAATTTATTTTAATAATTGTGATAACTCATTTTAAAATAAATTTTACAGTACTTAGAAACTTATAGTCACAGAAAGTTTAAAATTAAATTTCAATTTACATATTGTTTATAATTTGTACAGGAATCTGATAATATGACAAGGTGATCAATAGTAGGCTTTTCAGCATAAGTTACATATGATTGGGACAAAATAAAAATATATTTATATGTATATATAAGTATATGGTGAATGTAGCTTCATGGAAATAGAAAAAAGAAAATGTAAAATTTCTAACTCTTGAAATTTTTTTTAAAGATTTATTTATTTATTTTAGGCAGAGAGAGAGAGAGTGCATGAGTGGGGGCAGGGACAGAAGGAGAGGGAGAGAATCTCAAGCAGACTCCCTGCTAAGTGGGGAGCCCTATGTGGGGCTCAATCCCGGGACCCTGAGATCATGACCTGAGCTGAAACCAAGACTCAGACACTTAACCGACTGAGCCACCCAGGTACCCCTCTTGAAGTTTTTGATATATATATTTTTTATTTTTTTATTGAAGTATCATTAACATAGTGTTATTATATTAGTTTCAGGTGTACAATATAATGATTCAACAGTTCTGTACATTACTCAGTACTAACCATAATAAGTATACTCTTAATCTCCTTTATCTATTTCATCCATCCCTCCACCCACCCACCCTCTGGCAACCAGCATTTTGTTTTCTATATTTAAGAGTCTGGGATTTTCTTTATTTGTCTTTTTCTTCTTTGTTTGTTTTGTTTCTTAAATTCCACATGACTAGAATCATATAGTTTTCGTCTTTCTCTGACTTATTTCACTTAGCATCCTTTAGGTCCATCCATGTTGTTGTGAATGGCAAGATCTCATTCTTTCTTATGGCTGAGTAATATTCCTCTGTGTGTGGGTGTGGGTGTGGATGCCTGCACGCGTGCACATGAACATGTATGTACCAATCTACTGATGGTCACTTGGGTTGTTTCCATGTCTTGGCTATTATAAATAATGCTGCAATAAATAGGGATGAATGTATCTTTTCAAATTAGTGTTTTTGTTTTCTTTGGGTAAATACCCAGTAGTGGAATTACTGGATCATATGGTAGTACCATTTTTATTTCTTTGAGGAACCTCCATACCATTTCCAACAGTGGCTGCACCAATTTGCATTCCGACCAACAGTGCAAGAGAGTTCCTTTTTTTTTCCATATCCTCACCAACACTTGTTATATCTTGTCTTTTTGATTCTATCCATTCTGACTGGTGTAAGGTGATATCTTATTGTGGTTTTGATTTACATTTCCCTGATGATTAGTGATGCTGAACATCTTTTAATATGTCAATTGGCCATTTCTATGTCTTCTTTGGAAAATTGTCTATTCAGGTCCTCTGCCCATTTTTTTAATTGGATTGTTTGCTTTTGGGTGTTGACTTGTGTAAATTCTTTATATATTTTGGATATTAACCCCTAAACAGGTATGTCATTTGTAAATATCTCACTCAGTAGGTTACCTTGTCATTTTGTTGATAATTTCTTTCACTGTGCAAAATGTATTTTTAAATACATGGAAATGGGTATAGGAATGATATTTAGATTCTATTGGATACATTTAAAAGAAAAATATAATGTTATTTTAAAGTGTCAAAATTGACAACAGGTTGAAAACTACATCCACTGCAACTTATGACAAAATATTTTATTTTATTATTATTATGTTTTAAGATTTTATTTATCTATTTGACAGAGAGAGACACAGCGAGAGAGGGAACACAAGCAGGGGTAGTAGGAGAGGGAGAAGCAGGCTTCCCGCTGAGCAGGGAGCCCGATGCGGGGCTCAGTCCCAGGACCCTGGGATCATGACCTGAGCAGAAGGCAGATGCTTAACGACTGAGCCACCCAGGCACCCCATGACAAAATATTTTAGACATCAGTGCAAAAACGTATTAGGTTGTATGTTTATATTCAAAATTATTTTAATGAGTATGCAAGCCAAATACTTAAAGACCACTTGGTTACAAATGTGGGGCACAAGGCTTAATGTATTCAAGAATCAGTGCTTCTAAACTAAACACATAAAATCAGAGCTATTTAGACTCAGCAATCACCGAGCTGGTGGTTCTAGTCCTATAAGTTTCTATAATTTGTGTCATAATAAAATATAAGGAAGGAGACAACAAAATACCACAAAATGATAACTATTCATTATCTACTAAGTATTGACAGGAGAGGTGATAAATTATGAGTTACTTTGGTCAACATTTGGATGTTGAGGACAGACCTCTGCTTGGGAGGATGTAGCAGGGATCTAGCCACACACAGAGTTGAAGATGGTGAGCACAAAGTTGACATAGAGGAGGCTTTCTGATTCAAAGGTGGAGAATACCATAAAGAGACCGCCATTATTAGTTTTTCTTTGATCTGGCCCTTATAGTATTATAATAAAAAGACTGTAGGATGTTTTCATACTTAAAAGCCTTCCACTTGAATGAAGGGGAGTAAGTCAGAGGGGGAGACGAACCATGAGAGACGATGGACTCTGAAAAACAAACTGAGGGTTCTAGAGGGGAGGAGGCTGGGGAGATGGGTTAGCCTGGTGATGGGTATTAAAGAGGGCACATTCTGCGTGGAGCACTGGGTGTTGTGCACAGACAATGAATCATGGAACACTACATCAAAAACTAATGATGTAATGTATGGTGATTAACATAACAATAAAAAATAAAAAAGCCTTCCACTTG
Organism: Callorhinus ursinus; assembly: GCF_003265705.2. Taxonomy (NCBI): domain Eukaryota; kingdom Metazoa; phylum Chordata; class Mammalia; order Carnivora; family Otariidae; genus Callorhinus; species Callorhinus ursinus. Next base: position 31,989,276 of record NW_027397073.1, read on the forward strand.
ATCTTCTGTAGCCATATTGATCTTCTCAATTAGAAGAGTAAGACTGTTAGTTTTCTAGGGCTGCTCTAACAAATTACCATAAGTCAGATGACTTAAAACAAAAGAAATGTATTTTTTCACATCTCTGGAGGCCAAAAGTCCACAATCAAGATAGATGTTTCAGGGCTACCCTTCCTCTGAAGGTTCTAGGGGAAATTCTGTTCCTTACCTCTTCCAGCTTTTGGTGATTTCAAATATCCCTTGCTTGTGGCCATGTCACTCCAATCTTTGTATCCATGGTCACATTGCCTTCTCTTTTCTGTGTCTTCTCATCTTGTGTCTCAAATTTCTTTCTGTCTTTCTCCTATAAGAATACTTATCACTGGATTTAGGGCATAACCACATAATCCAGGATGATCTCCTCATCTCAAGGTCTTTAATTACATTTGCGAAAATGTTTTTTCCCCTTTCCCCCAAATAAGGTAACACTCTCAGGTTCCAGGAACTAGGACATGAATTTATCTTTGGGGAGGCCACCATTAAACCGACTGCAGGCAGCAAATGCAGATAACTGCTTCATGCACCTATGAATAGGTGGCCACATCTGGAGGTGAGGTTGAGCAACAGAATCACAGAAGTGGAGTGGAGCAGCTTCTAAAATGGTAGCTACAAATAGCTTAGGAAAGGCCTTTCAATAATTCTCTTTCCCTCCCTTCCCATTGTTTACTCCACCACAATACTGTGGAAAGCTGAGGAGAACAATGTAATGGCAAAAATAGTAATAGAAGCCTAGAGTTTAGGCAGTGGTCAGAGAATTAAATGAGCTAAGCTTTGGATGCTGCTAGATATGGACCTTTGGGGGATAGTTTTTTCTTTTCTTTTTTTTAAGATTTTATTTATTTTATTTATTTTTAAAGATTTTATTTATTTATTTGAGAGAGAGAGAGCACATGAGAGGGGGGAGGGTCAGAGGGAGAAGCAGACTCCCTGCTGAGCAGGGAGCCTGATGCAGGACTCGATCCTGGGACTCCAGGATCATGACCCGAACCAAAGGCAGTCGCTTAACCAACTGAGCCACCCAGGAGCCCTGGGGGATAGTTTTTTCTAAAAATAAGGAAAGAAAGGAACCACTGCTGCTTGAGAACCCTGAGCAAACCTCACCTGGGCTATTTGGGTTAGCTTTTCTATCGGCATTGTGGGTTGGCATTGTTAGTGACCCTCATGACCTGTTTGGTTTTTTTTTTTGTTTTTACTGCTAGTGTGGTAAATCAAAAGGGAAATATTTTCTTACAGGCCAAGGAGTGGTCTAGTGACTGCATTCTAGTTTGAGGTAGGTGATTCTCAGACTTTAGCATTCATCAGATTCACCTGCAGGGCTTGTTAAATCCCATATTGCTAGCTTCCACTCCCAGTTTCTGACTCAGCACTGCTAGAGTGGGACAAGGAATCTGCATTTTTAATAAGTTTCCAGGTGATACTGCTTCTGCTGGTCCAGGCCCACACTTTGAGAAACACCGGTCTAGGCTTTAAGCCTGTTTTTGGCTTCTGCAAGGAATCCTGTTTGGTTCTATACAGTTGTCCTTACTGGTGACTGGTTTAAGCTTTACAGTCTACATCTGCTAAGACAAGAGCAGTGCTTTTAAAAACTTAATCACCTGAAAATCTTGTTACAACCCGGAATCCTGCCTCCATGCCCTGAGTTCCTGACTTACTGAGTCTGAGGTGGGCCTGTGTTGGCGGAGGTCATCGAGAGGACATGACCACCCGTTGACCCGAGAGCCGGCCCAGGCGATGAGAACGACCTCACCCCTCTCTTGTCCTTGGAATGTACTTTTCACCCACTGTTCCTACAGCTGGAGCAATTTTAAGATGCATCCTTGAGAGAGCTACGTGTTATGGAGATTATCTCGATGGTACATGTCACTGAGCTCAATTAAGCCCTCTATATAAATTCTCAAGATTGCGGTGGGCAGTTTGGAGATCTCTTTGCCTCTGGCTGGCCCCTGGGAACAGCCTCCTTCCTCGAGTTCCTGTGTTCATTAAAACCGCCAGTTACTAACCTGGATGGGCCTGCCTCTTTCTTCTGACTCTCCTTGCCCGCAGTGTATGGAGACTGGTTGCAGATTTCACCTGAGGAATTCTGGAAGTTGTAACCAACAGCTTGTGGTTCTGCTTTTCTAATAAAAACTTCCACACAATATCAATGCTATTGGTTTGAAGACCACACTTTTCACTGGCAAGGAAATAGAAGGCATTCATCTGCCTGACCTTGTTCCTTGTGCTCTACTCTTACTGGAACTTGGAACAGAGGACATCTAAGACTGGGTTGGTAAGTCCTGATTTGGCAGTATCATTTCTGGAATGTGATTAAAATGTTCTTTGGTTTCCAGTAGGTGCTCTAAAATCTTCTCTGCTTTCCGCATTTATAGCTACCCGACCCTATCCTCTGCTTATTTTTCCTCCACTCACAATGAGTCAGAATTAAGGATTGTGTTTTATTTTATAATAATGTTAGAGGTGAAACTTAAAATATTAAAGGGCTGGGGTCCCAAGGGGGTAATAGGGCTTTTTTTTTTTTATGGGACTTAAGTGAGTAAAATAATGTTCAGACTTTCTCTGACCTGGAAGCTTCCAAGTTGTTGCTGTAGGCGTTCCAGCAAACTGTTTTTCTTGCCCACCTTTAGCACACTTTCCTTTAGATTGATAGGTTTTGTCTGGTAATTAGACCAATAAGAAACAGTGGGCAGAGAGTCATAGGACAAGTGGGAAACAAGTCTGTACTGGTGTTTCTGGTCTTTTTGTTCTTGGTGATGGTGGTTTGTTGTGGTCAAAGGATTACTTTGTAAGGTCCAGCTGAGGATCTTTCATTTGGGTTTGAGGCAGAAATTGGCTAGGAATATTATACATATATTTCCCCCTCCCCCCTTGGCCTTATTCTGAAATCCGTGGTGGGGCAGGGCAAGGACGGGTGTGGAGTGATGGCAGTGGCAAAAAAGGCTATTGGGATCTAGAATACCATTTCCCTGCTGACTCATGATCTCTTTATCTTGAATACCATTAACATTGATGACCCCTAAGGCCAATTTGTAAATGAAGCACTTTATAACTATGTAAGTACTGTGCAAAAAAAGTAGTAAGGGTTGGGCAGGAGAGTAAAAGAATGGGCAATAAAAAGCTTACTTGAGTATCTTTGGGCTATGGGAATCCTCTTAAGCTCTGTGTGTGTGTGTGTGTGTGTGTAACAGTATAATCCTAAGCACTGTGTGTGTGTGTGTGTAGAACAATATAATCTTCAAGCTACCTCAGGACACTACCGCTGGTAACCGTTGTTACCCCCACTGACTAGGTGAGGAATATGGACATGCAGATATATTAAATAATTTGTTCCAGTATCACAAAACTGTAAGTTTTAGAGTTGAAATTTGAATGCAGGTCTTTCACAAACATAAGATTTCATGAGTCAACCACTTTATGAATGTTAGCAGGAATATTGATGTTATTTAGAATTTATGGTTTAGTACTTAAGAACTCCTTCATACAAAGTAATATTCTAGAAAACAAGGTGGCTTTTATACACATAATTAAGGGAAGGCCTTCATCTTCAGGGAAGCCCCAGGATTCATGCAGACTGAAAAATCTCGATGAAGGGTTAACTGGGTATCAATAAGGTATCCAGTAACTGTCCATATGGAAAGCAACATAACATTCGCCCCTTGCTCTTCTGCTTTTCTGTTCTTTTTCCTTCTTGGAGTTCAGTCGGGCTGAGCGAGAAAGTGACTCTGGTATAAGTTTGTTCTAAATTACTGCTAAATCCTTTGACCCTTCCAACAGTCAGAGAATCTTTCTTTAGAGGGCAAATCCCAGATTGTCACTTACACTTAGTTCCTCTAAACCACAAATCACATTTCTGAAAAGGATCATGAATGGGAATGGTGTAGTTCCTGCCTGGCTTCTTGCTCAGCTGCTTCTTGACCATCAGTCCCAGATTTAACAGAATGTACAAAATTTGGGGTGACTGGGAGGCATAGTCAGTTAAGTGTCTGACTCTATTTCAGCTCAGATCATGATCTCAGTGTCGTGGCATCAAGGCCTGTGTCAGACTCTCTGCTCAGTGTGGAGTCTGCTTGAGATTCTCCCTCTCCCTCCGCACCCCCCCCACCGTTCCCACTCATGCTCTTCTCTCTGTCTCTGTGTAAAATAAATAAATCTTTTTTAAAAAATGCACACAATTTTATTTTGGATTCACTGAAGCAAGGTAAAATGCAAATCAGGCCCTGCATGAAATGAATCTAAAGATCAGTTAGAAAGTATGAACAATAACAAAATGATAATGTAAAAATTTCTGTCATTATGAATAATCCAGGGGTTGACATTGTATCATTTTAAAACAAGTTATTGTACTATTTCTAACATTTGAGTGCTTACTGTGTGTCAGGCCAGTGTTCTAAGATTTTTGTCTATCTTTTCCATTTAAGCTTTGGGTTAACTTCCAGTGATATCTTTATTTTAAAGATGGGGATAGTGAAACATAGGGTATGTAGCTTTCTCGGAGTCATACAGGAAAAGATAAATATGATACATAGATCATACAAGTTTAAAGTCCTTCTATCCACAATCTGAGACTACATGTGGATATACACACACAGACACAGACTCAAAGCCTCTAATTTTGTTTCTAAGGGGCCCAAATCAAGGGACTTCTATAATATTACACTGTAGTTACTCTAGCTAGTAGTAAGGCAATATTTAGATAAACCTATAATATAAGTATAGCATCTTTATCTGCAAGTAACATGGTGAAATATTAGTTTTTATGTCTATAAGTTTTACTGCTTTATCTTTGACAAAGTCTGAAGTAGTACACTTGTGACATTTTTTAAAAATTAGTCTTCCACATTTAAAGACCACTCACAATTGTCATCTATCATTGTTCTGGAAATGTCACATTGATTTTTATCCTCCTTGCAATAAATGGTAACACCCCAAAAAACAAATAATGGTCTGACACTTCAAAATCAGCTGCCAGTCTTGGGTAGAGCAAAAATGAATAAAAGGGCAATTTTACTTGAAGGACAGGGAAAAAAGAGTAAAAAAGAGAGAAATGCTCTGTCAGGCACCGACAATATTGACAATAGGCTAAAGTAACTTATAATATTTTGTCTTTCCTATGTAAAAGATGTCATTTAAGTGATAAATATAGCATGTCATATCATAGGTCTATTAAATTTTGCAGATGATGGTAAATTTCTTGAAAATAGATTTAGATATAGAACCATAGTAAAGATTGAAAATTGCAAAATCAATGTACATGGAAAGCAGATTACTTCTAGATAACCTATTCTGGAATTCTCCTGGAGTATGTCAAATTAATGATGTATAATCAAAGATAGGTTGTCAGAATTATTTGAAGTTTCATTAAAAGGTCCTAATGTGAATAAAATGAATTTGATTCCTTGTGTGTATTGAATGAATGGGGTATATTAGAAATGGGCAGTGAACAAGGAGTCCAGATTTGGATTTTATTGCTAACTCTTCTAATGATGGTTGTCCAGTTTTGTTTTTGTTTTTTGAGAGGTAACTTAAACTGTCTGCAACCTTGTTTCTTCATTTGTCAGTGGCAATAAAAATATGGGTGTCTTTACCATATTCACAAAGCTTTTAATTCAATGAATATGGGATTATGGCTCAAGAACTTGTATATTATCAAGTTCCCCAGATGCATTTGATAATCAGCAAGATTGGAAACCTTTGTTTTAGGGTTGCGGCTGTAGACACTGGGAGGGAGATATTAAGGGCATCATATGGACTCAGACTTTCTTTTTATCTCTGAGTAGATCTAAAGTTCATGTTGAATAATAGGTAAGGAGGTATGTGGAAGACCCCTCCTTTTATTTCTCCCAATAGATTCTCAACACCTGATATTTCAGAGCAGTGTGTGGTGATGGGAAGCTGAAGGTGGGGTGGTATATAACACAGAGAGAAGGAGGTGGACTCTTTTCTTTCTCCCAGGGACAGGAAGGACTGATGTCAGGGAACCATTAATCTGCTAATAAACTATTTCTTCATTGTGTTCTCCCTATCTCACCCAAAAGAGAATTCCCTACAAAAATTATAGTGGTAATTTGGGGAAGGGGGAAGCCATATCCTTTAAGCTTCTTCCATTAAGCAAGAGCCCATTCTTCCACTCTTGAATCTAGTCAGGCTTTCTGAAATTGCTTTAACCAATGGAATGCAACAGAATAAATGTGTGATTTTTGATCCTGAGCTTCAAGAAAATTTATATTTATTTCTTTTGGAGCCCTGCTACCACAGTGACTATTCTGGGCCAGTTTAATGGAAGGTGAGAGCCCATGTGGAGCAGATTTAAGAGCTTACAGCTCATGTCCTCTCTAGATCAACCAGTCCCCTTCAACCTGGGAACTGGTTAAACCTGGAAGGGTTTAAAGAGTAGTTAATAAGAGTTGAAGTGCTCTCGGCCTGAGTTCAAATTTGTGCGTTATCATGGAATTCATTTATGCATTTTGATAACCTATCCCTTCAGATAATGCTGCAAGTGACAAAAAACCTGGATTGCCTAAATAACCGTGTGTGCGCATACATGCTTAGTAATATTCTTAAGTACTTAAAGTCACTGTATTCTCCTCTGAGTTAACAGAGTAAGCAATTTATTATAAGAATTAGATATTATGGGAAAAGCTGGACAAGTGAAGGTCCAGGAGGGAAGATAGCATCAAAGGAGTCACCAAACAACTATTCTGAGAAGCAAAGCCAGTGGAGGGACTTTGGATATGAGGCTAATGGGTAAGTTTGTGGGATGCTATGCTAATACCTCTGTGGATCTGCCCCCAGGCATCTGGAGATGGGCCTGGGACTGCTGTTGGTCAACAGGATTAAGAGCTAGATATAAAGTAAAGGTAAAAATAGCTAGAATCTGCCATGATCTCTGCAACTGGCTCCCCCCAAATCCAGCCATAATGACCTTGAGGGAGTAAGGACTACTGCTTCACTTGCACCATCCAAACTTCATGCAACTTCCTCTTTTGCCCAGCTCTAATCTGGCCCTGTGGGGGGAAGGGGTTTTTGGGAAATGTAATTCCAGCTAAACCAATTGGTTGTGGTTCAGCTACCACAGCTGATACATATTGGGTTGAACATATGTTCAGTTCATTGAAATCCTCTTCCTGAATTTTGTTTATTTAAACTGCTACTTGGAGAATTGTTAAAAGGACTTGATCATGGGGGACACAGACCTCAGTTTTATTCTAGTACTCTACATGAGCCAAGAAGAGCAGATATTAAAGGCATGAAGTAGATCTGAAAAACTTTTTTGCCTGTGTTAGCAAAGTACCTTAGGAAGGAATGGTGTAAGAGGAATTTGCCTTAACCAGATATCCGATCCGCTCTAACTTTCTAGTTTACTTTTTATTAAACACATACAAAGCACTAACAGTCTTGTTCTGTAATTAAAAATAGTTCTGACATCATATCCTATGTATTCACTTTTTTTCCCCTACATTTACCTGATTTCTGAAATGCAAAGATTTAAATTAGTTTTACAATTGGCTTTATTCTACACTGTTAAATAATGACCATTACAATTAGATAACCAATTTTTCTAGAACTCTCTCAGTCTCCTGGTACCCCTTTGTAGCCAAGCCCTTCATTGTCTCCCATTTAGCTTCTGGTAACCACTGGCCAGTTCTCCATCATTAGTTTCATCTTTTGTGACTTTCACATAAATGGAAGGAAGTGTTCCATCTTTTGTGTTTGGTTTCTTTCAATTAGTATAGTGCTCAAGAGATTGGAACATGTATCAACAGTTCATTCCTTTTAACTGCTAAATAGCATTTCATTTAACAACTATGTCACATTTTCATAACCTATTCAACAGTTGATGGACATTGAGTTGTTTCCAGTTTTGACTGTTCTGTCTATTGTGACACACTTAAGACGGTTTTATTTGGACATACATTTTTGTTTCTTTTGAAAAACACCTGGGAGTAGGACCTTTGGACCCTACAAAATGTTAATTTTATGAGAATTTGCCAAGCAGTTTCCTAAAGTGACTTATAATTTTGAGCTACCACCATCCAACACACTGGGGTTCCAGTCATTCTACAATCTTAAAAACACTTGGTATTTTGTCTTTTTTTTTTTTTTTTTTAATTGTCCATTCTGGTAGGTGTAGGATGTACCTCACTGCAATTTTAATTTGTAGTTCCTTAATGGCTAATGATAAGTATATTCAATGTATATTTGCTTTTTGTATATCTTTATAGTAGTCCCTATTCAAATATTTTGCTCATATTTAAATCTGTCTTATTGAATTGTAGGAGTTAATTCATATACTCAGAATACAAGTCCTTAGATGTATATATATTTGCAAATATCTTCTGAGTTTGTGGCTTAGCTTTACATTAAGTATCTTTTGAATAACAAAACTGTGTAAGGCTGATAACTTCCAATTCATCTTTTTTTTTTTTCCTCCCCCAAGCCAGATATTGTCAGGTCGTTTGGTAGGTCTTCATAAGAAACTTAAAGGCTAATTTATGGTTTTCAGTATATATATTAGAAAAGAAGATAAACTGAATTCATAAAGTGAACATCCATCTCAAATTTATGCAAAAACAACAAATGCAAAGAAAATGAAGGAAATAATATAGAGCATATGGAAAATATTATTACATTAGTCTTAACAAAAAAATGTTCTTTAAATAGACTAATACAATCCATAAACTTCAGGTAAAAGTGATTAACAGGGACAAAAGCTTAATTAACTTATTTCAGGAATGATAAAGGAAATATCACTATGGACCCTTTGGGTATCGAACAAATATAAGAAATTATTAAATAAATTGATGTTAATTTGAAAATGTTGCATAGAGAAGTTACTTACCAAAGCTTACTTAGGCAGAAATAGAATGCCTAAATAGTCTTATAATTATTAAAGAAATAGAGTTATAAATTAAAGAATGAAAAATATAATTATTAAAGAAATAGAATTATAAATTAAAAATTCCATAATGAAAAAGAGCCTCTGGGTTTGGATGGCTGTATCTTTAGGTTCTACTAAACATTTAAGGCACAAATAATTCTGTTATACCAATTCTTCCAGAGAATGGAGGGGGAGTATATTCCACAACATATTTTAGAAAACTATTCTAACTTGATACCAAAAATTTATGGGAATTGATAAAGGAAAATTAGACCAATACTATGAATACAAATGAAAAAAAAATCAAATGTTAAACTGTATCTAACAGTGATCCTTTGCTCATTTTATATACTACCAAATTGGGTTAATCTCAAGAATGTAAGGTCAGCTTACATTTTAAAAATCAATAAAACTTGTGATTTATAGGATTGAAGGGAAATACCAGATGGTCATGGAAAGATATAGGAAAATTGATAAATTCAACATCATTTTAGCAAATTAAGCAACTCATTATAGCAAACTAAGATTGGAAGAGAACTAATCTGAATTAAATGGTCCTATCTGATAAAGGATTCTATAAAAACTAACCACTAATAGAAACCATAATTAATGGAGAAAGAAAACATTCTCTGTGAAAGTGAGAATTAGATAAAGATAAAGATGCTATCATTATTTCTGTTCAACAGAAGAGAATTTTGTCCTAAGAGCTGAACAGCCGCAGAAGGGGCAGTCTCACCCTTGCCAGAAAAATTAAGATGTCAAAATATGTACAGAAAATAAAAATTATAGGGGTGCCTGGGTGGCTTAATTGTTAAGCATCTGCCTTCAGCTCAGGTCATGATCTCAGGGTCCTGGGATCAAGCCTTGCGTCCGACTCTCTGCTCTGCGGGAAGCCTGCTTCTCCCACTCCCACTCCCCCTGCTTGTGTTCCCTCTCTTGCTGTGCCTCTCTCTGTCAAACAAATAAAATCTTTAAAAAAAAAAAAGAAAAATTATAAACAAGACACATCGATATAAGTAACTACATAAAAATATATAGGGAATTAAAAAGGAAAAACTCATTATTTGTAAATTATACATGTCCATATGTAGAAAGTCCAAAGGAATCTACAGAAAACTATTAGAATTAAGAATTCAACAACTTTACTATTCAAAAATTATTGTATCTTACATAGTGGCACAAACACAAATAACACTTAAAATAAGGCTATATAAGATAGCTTAAACATTTAATTTCTAGAATTCCTAACAAATCTTGTGCTAGACTTCTAGAGGAAACAAAAAAAAATACTGAGAAATAATCAAGATGATCTAAGAGTAACAGAAGTATTCCATTTGTATGTATTAGGAAATTCAATATTTTATAAGTGTCAATTATCCTTCATTTATAGACACAATGAAATAGCGAACAAAACCCAGATCTTTTACTGTTATGGGATGATATTTAATAGGATGAACTTAAAATGTATACAAGGCAAAGTGTGAAGAATAGCCAAAGCAGGGGCGCCTGGGTGGCTCAGTTGGTTAAGCGACTGCCTTCGGCTCAGGTCATGATCCTGGAGTCCTGGGATCGAGTCCCGCATCGGGCTCCCTGCTCAGTGGGGAGTCTGCTTCTCCCTCTGACCCTCTTCGCTCTCATGCTATCTCTCATTCTCTCCCTCTCAAATAAATAAATAAAATCTTTAAAAAAAAAAAAAAAGAATAGCCAAAGCATCCTTTTTTTTTAAGTTTTTATTTAAGTTCCAGTTAACATACAGTATAATACTAGTTTCGGGTGTACTATATAGTAATTCAGCACTTCCGTATATCACCCCATGCTTATCACAAGTGTAGTCTTTCTTTTCCAGTGCGGGGCTTGAACTCAGTACCCTGAGATCGAGACCTGAGCTGAGATCAAGAGTCAGCTGCTTAACTGCCTGAGCCACCCAGGTGCTCCACGACAAGTGTACTCCTCATTCCCATCCCCTATTTAACCCATGCCCCCACCTACTTCTCTTCGAGTAACCATCAGTTTGTACTGTACAGTTAAGAGTCTGTTTCTTGGTCTCTCTCTCTCTGCTCATTTGTTTTACATCTTAAATTCCATATATGCGTGAAATTATATGGTATTTGTCTTTGATTTCATTTAGCATAATACTCTCTTGTTTCATCTATGTCATTGCAAGTGGCAAGATTTCATTCTTTTTTATGGCTTTTTTATGGCTGAGTAATATTCCATATATAGATGGTCACATCTTTATCCATTCATCAAGCTATGGATACTTGGGCTGTTTTCATAATCTATTGTAGATAATGCTCCTATAAACATTGGGGTGCATATATCTCTTTGAATTAGTATTTTTGTATTATTTGGGTAAATACCTAGTTGTGTGATTGCTGGATTGTAGGATAGTTCTATTTTTAACTTTTTGAGGAACCTCCATACTGTTTTCTAGAGTGGCTACACCACTTTGCATTACTACCAAGAGTACAAGAGGGTTCCACCAACACTTCTTGTGTTGTTGATTTTAGCCATTCTGCCAGGTGTAAGGTGATATTTCATTGTAGTTTTGATATGCATTTCTCTGATAGGTGATATTGAGAATCTTTTCATTTGTCTGTTGACCATCTGTATATCTTCTTTGGAAAAATATCTATTTGTGTCTTCTGCCAAAGCATTCTTGAAGAAGAAACAAGGTGGTTGGACTTACACTACCAGAAAATATATCTTATTATAAACCTGCAGTAGTTGAGACAATATGATAATTGCTCAAAGGTAATTAGACTGATAAAAAGGAAAAAAAAAAAAAAGCCTGGAGTGATATATCTATCCATTGGAGACATTTGACACTGATTAACGACAAGGGTAATAGTAAGGAGTTTTGGCTATGATTCTAGTTATAGAATATCGCCAAACAAACAAAAGTAATCTGTATTATTTAGAAATGTATAATTATTTGGTAAAAGTACAAATAAAAGCAAGTGATTTGATGTTTTATAATGGCTCCTTTCCAAGGATGGGAAGTGTTGGGGAGGGACATTAAGGAGGCCTCTTGGTACAGAGAATAGTCCTTTTGTTCAGGATGATGGTTAAGTGTGGTAACTTTTTTAAAACCTCAATTTCTATATTAATGTTTCATGACATTTTCCATATGTAAATAATGTATGAATTACAAAGTTTGCACACAAAACCAAAACGCAGGAGGCTTTAAGTTCAGAAACAACCATTATTGTAATTCCAACTCCTCTCCATTTTGCCTGTATGTCCTTAGACAATTGATTAATCACCTCTAATACTTAAGTATCTTATTCTGTGAAATGGTGGTAACAACTTCTCTTTGCATTGTTAAGAGGATCCGAGACGCATAGCTCCAGAGGGACAGTTGTAGCTAACAGTTATTGAATGTTTGTGATTGCCAGACTGTCCAAATACATTACATGTCTTTACTTTTTAATCATCACATTTAGTTTTTCAGATAGGTTATTACAGAATTTCCCTTTAATTATGACCCATTCATTCACAGTGTAAATTCTGTGAGGGTTGAGATGCTTCTATCTTCTTTCCTATTAAGTACAGTACCTGGATGGACATGTTTAAATTCTGACCTCACAGTAAGCTTATAACCAGTGACAGACGTGGGTCACCATAAACTATCTGCCCAGGCTTACCATTTGTTTGTTCAAGACAGAGCAATTATACTTTAATTGAAAGAAGAAGGATTCTCTAGGAATGGCATAAGGTGAATGTAGTTTTAGTCTTACCACCTCATCATAAATCCCTCTAACGAGGGACACAGATTTTTGTTGTTGTAGGAATGAAATCCTAAATAGAGTGAGTTCTTGTAAAGCTTGAAAGTTGAACTTGTGTCCACATCTTGTGAAAGGGATTGAAAATATCCTATAGGAGGCAAGGAAAATATTTTGCTTTTTAGAAGGTTGAGAGAAGAAAGGGGAGAGATTCAAGGGAGAGAAGAGGAGAGAAAGGGAAAGGAGGAGAAGAGAATCTGCAACTTTGCAATATACTGAAGTACACCAAATTCTTAGTGTAGGGACTTTACATTTTTGCTGGAACCGTTTGAAGAGCTGTTCTGTGCACTCCTGCCAGAAGGCAGAACAGCGTGTGAATGTAGAAGCAAGAGACGGAGCCCACTTTGAGAAAGCAAAAGTTCCCCAAATCGTGGCTATCTTAGGGGAGGGGTTGGTCTGGTCCTCATGATGGAATTAGGAGCCAGAACTAAGATCGTCAGTTGTCAAGTGACAGGAAGCCTGAACTCAAGACTGGGTTTAAAAAAAAAAAAAAAAAAAAAAAAGCAAAAAGGCTAGTTATAAGATTACAGTGTGCCAGGGTAATCTGAAGTCTTCATGGAGAAAGTGGGCAAGAATATCCTCCTTTATGTAGAAAATGCTTAAAAACATTGAGCATACTTGCAAATACAGAGGTTGAGGGCTTTCATCCTAAACCTAAAAATAAGCCTTCTGCAATCCTTATTTTCTCTGTAATAGGCCCTAGAAAGTGACAAGAAGGAAGAATGCAGGATGCAGAACCCACATCCCCCATTCTGCAGCCCTAAGACTTTCCTTGGAGGTCACACACAGCACTTAGCTTGGAGCTCCCAGGATTATTGATGGCAGCAGCCAGCAGAATAAAAATTCCATAGGTAGGCAGTAAATATTTGAAAAGACCTTTCAGTTTGGGGAATGGTTTATATTGTTGCTTAAAAATGTAGTTTGAGAGCCATGGGAGCCTACGACTGGGTGCGGCATGTTTTACAAATGATACCCATTTATCCTGAGCGAGAAACATTCCACCCTGTAAATGTCAGTTTCACAGTGACCAGATATGATGAATGAGTCCTCTGGCTCATATTAATATGGAGGTCACACATTTAGAAAAAAATTAGAGACCATTGCAAAATTAATCCTCCCTCTCAGTATGGCTAAAATGATAGGAAAGGAAATGGGGAGAGCAAGTTTGCAAAAATATGAAACATCAAGTTTCTTTCTGAACGTCTCTCAGCCTCCAACTTCATAAAGGAATTATCTTAATCACATTGGAAAAAAAATGAGAGGGCTTGAAATACGATCTCAGATGGAAACTCCGACACAGGGAAGTATAGCATAAATTTCTAGGCACTCAAGCTTGGGATATTGCAGGCATGATTCCATAGCTCAACCCCTGAAAGGAATAATAATTACTATTTGGCTATTTGTCAAGGTGAGGGTTCCACTGGAGGGAACGTCTTATTCAATTTGGGAGCTGAAATTACACAACTGGTGAGATATTAAATAACAGCACAAAGCTGAAAAGAGAAAGAAGGCAAGCGAGTAGCTGAATTGTAAGTGAGGAATAAGTAGATATAAAGTGTGAGGAGGGCCTGAAGGAGAGAAGGTGGGTTGGCTTCCCCGATGCTAATTTTGGGCTTAATCTGATTATATTTAAGTTTACATGATTTTTGGTAATTCATTTATGTGTCTGTTAAGGACAAATGATGTCACTTTGCAATTAGCAGGTGTGGTAAATTGATTAATCAACCAAGAGATATGTATTAAAAGTCTCATACATTAAGGTAGTGCCAAGTGTTGTAGAGGATACAAGTATAAATTATAGTACTTGAAATTTACTTGAATAAGACCATATACACAAAATCTAGCAATATAAGACAAAATGGAATATCACAACTGATAATATATATGCCAAAGAATTCCACGGAGAGGAAACTGTTTACCCTTCTAGGGAGAAATTACTGGAGGTGCAGGTGAGGATGGGACACAGATATTTGCTGCACATTTGTGCTTTGAAGATCAGCTTGTGTTCCTTGTGTGGACATACATTCAACAAATATGCATAATATGTCAACATATATGTATCAACATATACATATCAACAAATATGCATAACATTTTAAGAAGGGAATTAATTAGGTACTGAACACCTAAAACAAGTTGAGTTGCAACTGTTTCATTTTTATGTCAAGTTAGGCAAAGCCTATTCCATTGCTTGATTTGAATGAGTGAGTCAGGAATATCAGCTCCTGCCTTTAGACAAGAATCCTCCTGTTCCCTGGAGAAAAATTGCTCTTATGTATCATGGCATGATCCTTGGTGCCCTGGCTTTAAATACAGCCCTGCAGTAAATTAAAAAAATGGACAATTTGCTGCAAATATATGTTAAATATTAGATTGTTTTCTTTGAAAATTGGTGTGTGAATGTTGGGGGTTACTGTTTAAACTCTGGTGTACTTAAAGAAAAGATTGGCTTATATATGAGTTATGGCAAAAATATTTAGTAGGCATCACCGTGTTTTATGAAGGAAGCCCCTGAAGCCCCTGATAGGGGTTAGAGCAAGGACAGGCACTTTTTCTTGATAAAGGTGTTAAGGTATCCATTATAACCTCCTGACCATCAAATTACTCTCTGTTTGTCATACTGTTTTGAATTTACATGGTACCAGGGCCTTAAATGTCAGGATTCCTGTTATAACTTAGACTCTAGTGTCTTTAATTAATGCTTCATGTTCCTGTTATGGTTATTTAGAATTTGCTGAAATCCCTAGAGCCATAAATTTCTTTTACAGGTCTTTGCGGTATGAACTTTAACAAAACAGCTATAAAGGGGTAATAGGCAAGGGCAGTATATCACAGAGTTGCAGTGGCAAGATGGGAGGAAGGAAGGAATATTTTGCAAACAGATTAAAAGATTTTGTTTTTGTCGAGGGGTTTGGGACTGGAACAAATTGGACATAAAACTTAGGCAAGAAAGCCTGAGCTCCTTTAATGTTTTGCATAGGTGTAAGTTGCCACTTTTCACAAGATAGGCAATTTCATTTAAATCTTGTTAAGCTCAAATCAGTTTAATTCAAATGAACACATTTTCTTTGAATGCCTACTGTGTGTCTAGTATTTGTCTTGCTGCCAGGGGAATTACACAGAAAGGGAAAGTCAAGCTCCTGTCTCATTAATCTTCAAAAACTAGTTTTGGAGGCAAGGTTAGCATATATGAAGCAATTACAGACCATTACCAGACAGAACATAAATCTGCCAAAGTGCAGAGAGTAGTCTGTGAATTTTGAGTGCTACTGCATCTCACGGGAAAAGATCAGTGGGAACTAGAATTACCATGGGATCCACCATAAAGTAGGAAACATGAAGTGTTTCTTGTAAAATGGATGGCCATTGGAATGTGGAGACACAGGGGAAGGCCGTTTCAGAGGAGAGAAAAGAAAAGGAAATTCACAGCAGCAACATAAAAAAGACTGCATTGAATTGTGAATAAGAACATGCTTTTAGTTTGGAAAGATGTAGTTTTGAATTACTATATTATCTTAAGGAAGAGAAGACTAGTTGGAAAGAAATGTAGTGTTTGAGATTTGAAGCATGTGTATTTTAGGTATTTCAAGAAAAGTTTAAAATAATTGAAAAAGGAAATAAAATCTCCTTTGAGGAATACAATAAACATAAGTTGCTTATGGAAGGTTGGACAACAGATTGATATGCTAAAGTATTTTTTTAATTGCATGACCAGTCTTCTTTAAACTTCTGATAGCTCTCCATTACCTAGAAGAACAAGAAAGATGAAAAAGAGAGGGGGAGGAGGAGGGAATGGGAATCCATATTTATTTTGAACATCAAAAACCCACAATAAGGGTAAAAAGAAAAATAAAAAAAAACTTTAAATTACTTCCTAAGATAGATGCACAGAGCTTTGCTGGTCATTGGCCTTGATTCTTTTCTGTCTAGGAATGGTAAGCACAATGGTAGTGAAGAGACAATCTATGACAAAGGATGTTCAGCATATCATATTTGAGAGATCACTGCTTCCATATTCCATAATAAGTGCCAATTATCTGATGCACTACAATTGATTCTTGACTGAGCTATACTATATAGTCTTGTAGGTATGATAGTGAAGTTTAATTTATTCATTCTATAATACTTGTTAAATGTTCTATCATTTAAATCAGGACAGGCTAGGTTGTGCTACAGGACAACTAGCCAGAAAACCATACTGCCTTAAAACACCACATATTTCCCCAAGCTCCATAGCCATTCTAGGTCACAAGTGTTCTGTTCAAGTGGCCCTCATTCAGGAATTAACACTGAGACTGTCCAGTCTGGAAGGACTTTGGTTTCTGTGGCAGGGAAAGGAAACATGGCAGAGGGCACACAGTCTCTTAAATGGCTTTTTCCCCTTAAAGTGGCAATTCAGTTTCAGTCAGATGGTCATGACTAACTTGAGGGTTTAAGGGTAGGGGGGGGGGGGGGGGAGTGCAACACTACATGGGGTAGAAGAAAAAAGAGAAGTATAAACACTGAGTCTACCAATTAGTGCTGAGACATCAAAAGAGGGTACACAAAAACCTCTGACCTGATAGTGCTCCCATATTTATTGGGTGTTTCATTGTAAAAAAAAAAAAAATACATATAACATCAGATAGTGGTAAATGGACATAAAGAAAAAAATTAGGAAAATAAGCAATAGAACAATGGGGAATGGGAATAACTATTATGGTAGTTGAGAACTCTGTGTGGTGTTGAAGAGAGACCTGAGAACTAAATGATTAAGAGTCAGCTACACAAAAATTCTACCAAAATAGCATTTTAGGTATGGGAAATGTTGAGGAAGTCCCAAATTACGAATGAGATGACAGAAGGCTTCATAAGGCAAATATATTTTGATTTTATTGTATTTGCACAGTTTGCATCTGGAAATGTTGAGATCTGATTTACATTTTGAGGGGCACATTTGACTGTTATATGGTATAATTGCTGGTTGCCAGAAAAGAACAAAGAAAACAGCAATAAAAGACAGGATCTGGAACAAGGCTTTGGAAGAGTCAGTAGTGAGAAGAGATGGATTAGAGATACAGGGTTTGCAAGGTGCATTTATTTCCTGAGTTCCTGAGTGAAAAGAAGGAATTCTTTTTACTCTCAGGTCCTGGATGTGAGCTACTGGCTGGAAGATAGTCTAATTTACTAAGAAGGGTAGAACTGAAGAAGAACCATATTTAGAGACAATGTGTAGGTCATGTGGTGGTAGAACATCAGTTTATGGGTTTTATTTTGGACATATTAAACTGTGAGAATTTTTTGACATCCGAGTGGACTTGGGGAATAACAATTTGAAGTTGAAGAAAAAATACTAAAGGTGAACATTAGAATCTAGAATCAGTGATATATTCTTTTTTTTTAAAGATTTTATTTATTTGAAAGAGAAAGAATGAAAGATAGAGAGCATGAGAGGGAAGAGGGTCAGAGGGAGAAGCAGACTC
Organism: Callorhinus ursinus; assembly: GCF_003265705.2. Lineage (NCBI taxonomy): Eukaryota > Metazoa > Chordata > Mammalia > Carnivora > Otariidae > Callorhinus > Callorhinus ursinus. Next base: position 32,007,437 of record NW_027397073.1, read on the forward strand.
CCCGCCGAGCAGGGAGCCCGATGCGGAACTCGATGCGGAACTCGATCCCGGGACTCCAGGATCATGACCTGAGCCGAAGGCAGTCGCTTAACCAACTGAGCCACCCAGGCGCCCTCAATGATATATTCTTTAAAAGCATAAATCTGAATGAAAATAATCTAAGAATAGAGTCAAGGAGAGGGACAACTTCTGTTTCCAGTAATAATGTCCTAGGGAAAAGCATCATCCAGGCAGGATATAAAGAAATCAAATAGTAAGATGGTGAATTTAAAATCAAATGCAGCGGTTCTCAGCTGGGAACAGTTTTGCCCTCAAGGGTACATCTGACAATGTTTGCAACCATTTTTCATTGTCACAACTGAGGGGTATGTGCCACTGGCATCTAGTGATCTAATAAATAGAGGCCAAGTATGCTGATAATCATCTTAAAATATGCATTAACAATCCTCCACAAAAATAATATGGCCCAATATGTCAGTAGTACTGAGTTTGAGAAACCTTGCCCTATAGATAATGTCATTTCTCTCTGGCTGATTTCAAGATTATTTTTTTCTTGTCTCTAGTTTTCAGAAGTTTGATTCTACTTTGTCTAAACATGGATTTCTTTTATCTTGTCCAGTATTTACTCAGCTTCTTAAATTTGCATAGTTATGTATTTCGCCAAATTTGGAAAGCTTTAGACATTAGTTCAAATACTTTTTCAGTACTACATTTTTTTCCTTCCTTTCTGGGACTCCAATGATATGAATGTTATGAATTTTTTTCAAGTACAGCAAAAAATCTGAGACTTATTAAAATTCTTTCCGTTGCTCAAATTGGATAATCTCCTTTAATTTGTTGTCTCTATTCTACAATTTAGCCTATCCAATGAGATTTTTTTTGCATTTATATTTTTTTAGTTCTAGAATTTTCATTTAGTACTTTTTATGTTCCGTTATTTTCGAGACTTCCTATTTTTTTTCTACAAGAGTCTTTATCATTACTTGTTAGAGTGTTTTTATGAAAGTTTAAATATTCTTGTCTATTAGTGTCATCTGAATGTTATTGTCTGACTGTTGTTCTCCTGTTGGAGTTGAGATTGTCCTGATTCTTGGTATGACCAGTAACTTTACACAATATGCTCAACATCTTGAGAATTATAAGACTCTGGTTCAAATACCTGCTTGTATTTTAGCAGGTACTCAACTTGTTTAGGTTCACAATTCACATCCTAGCTCACTTTAATTGGATATGAGTCAAATTAATTAAAACTTAGTATATAGCAATATTAATAATTATAGATATAATAGACAATCAGTAAAATGTTGATCTTTCAAAACAATAAATGAAAAATCTCACAGTAGGGGCGCCTGGGTGGCTCAGTTGGTTAAGCAACTGCCTTCGGCTCAGGTCATGATCCTGGAGTCCCGGGATCGAGTCCCACATCGGGCTCCCTGCTCAGCAGGGAATCTGCTTCTCCCTCTGACCCTCTTCCCTCTCGTGCTCTCTCTCTCTCATTCTCTCTCTGTCAAATAAATAAATAAAATCTTAAAAAAAAAAATCTCACAGTATATCTGATCAAGAAAAGGAGGATGACACAGAACAGATTACCAGTAGCACACAGATGAAAAAAGGAGACCTGATTGCAGATCCTTTAGATATTAGAAAGATAATAGGATGTCATGAACAACAGTGTATTTGAAAATTAGGTGAAATTTCCTGGAAGAAAATGGAAAAAAGACATGGAGGTTTGTATAACTATTAAAGAAATAATATGTATAATTAAACTGTCTTATCATTTAGATGGCTTCACCAGTAAATGTAGCTGAACACATACAGAAGAAATAACTATCCCTACACAAACTATTCTAAACAATTGAAAAAAGAAAATGGTCACTAACTTAGTTGTTTCCAAAAACTTAGATTCCAAAATCTGACAGTGGTATTTTTCTTCTAAAAAACCAATTACTGGGCAGTTTGACTCAAACATTTAAAAATTCTTAAATTTTAACATCATGAATCCACACTGTATATAAGTTTAAACCAATATATTTAAGTTGAGTTTGCTTTTAGAGTACAAGATTAATTTGAATTTCAACAGCCAAATTACTATTTGTAGTTCACATTAACAGATAAAGGGGAAGATTCATAGACTTCAAAATATTCAGAAATTACATTTGGTAAAATTCAGCATCATTTAGTGGTAAGATTCTTTGCAAATTAGGAATAGAAGGGATCTTCCTTACTCTGACTTTAAAAAAAAAAAAACATACAGTACACATATCTCATGATGAGATTTTGAAAACATCTGAAAGTAGAAAGTACTTTAATTCAATGTTTTGCTTGTGATCCTAACTGACACAATACATAGAAGAAAAATATATATATATAACTTGAATAAAACTTTCAGGTTTTTAGATGATATAATTGTAACCCATCTAAAAAATATACACAGAATTTATCTAATTATTATAATCAATACAATTACAATATATTAAATACTTCTAATTAATGCAAATTCAGCAAGGTAGCCAGATAGAAGGTGTGGTAGGTGAAATTTTAATGATGCACTTCTAAGGTTCTTGTCTCCTGGCTATTCAGGGTTCTATTCTGAAGGAATTTTGTAGATGGCATTAAGGTTATTAATCAGTTAACCTTAAAATAGAGTGGTTATCCTGTGTTACCTGGTTGGGACCAATGTAATCACATGAGCCTTGAGCCTTGAAAAGAAAACTAGGAAGGAAGCAGGAAAGTGAGTCAGAGATGCAACAGAGAGGGAGACAGAGATGAGGCAGAACGAAAGGGAGGTCATAAACATTTGAAGCATGAGAAGGGCTTGACCTGCCATTGTTGGCTTTCAAGATTAAGGAATGGGCCCATGAGCAAGGACTGTGGGTATCCTATAGAAGTGGAGAATAATCCCTGGATGAAAGCCAATAAGGAAGTGGGGGATGTCAATCTGTAGCTCTATAGAATTGAATTCTGTCAACCACTTGAATGAGTTTGGGAGATAAATTTATCTTCCGAGTCTCTAGAAAGAGATCCAACTAAGTCCTGCTGTGCCCAGACTTGGGAATAAACTATGAGATAATGAAGAGATGGTCTTTCGAGCCACTCAGTTTGTATAATTTGTTGCAATAGTAATAGAAAAATGAATGCGTAGGTTGAATATCTAAAAATAAACTGCCTTTCTATATATCAACAACAAACGGAGAAATGTAAAACTTTTTACAATGGGGCACCTGGGTGGCTCAGTGGGTTAAGTGTCTGCCTTTGGCTTAAGTAATGGTTCCAGGGTCCTGGGATCAAGCCCTGCTTTGGGCTCCCTGCTCAGCGGGGAGTCTGCTTCTCCCTCTCCCCGCCTTCCACTTATGCTGTCTCTCGCGCGCTCTCTCTCTCTCTCAAATAAAATCTTTTAAAAAATATTTACAATGGCATAAAAATATACAAAGAAGAAAGTTAAACATGTGAAGACTTCTAGAAAGGAAATTACACTTTATTTAGGAGAATTTAAAGGTTCTAAATAGATAGAATGTTTCCTGTTCATGGACTGGAAGACCAACATTTTAAAGTCAATACTGATCTGTGTATTTAATGCCGTCCCAACCAAAACCTCAGCGCATGTTTTAGTAATTGATAATGATTATAAAATTTATATAGAAATGCAAACAGCCAAGGATAGCAAAGCCAAATTGAAGATGAAATAACTGGGATGACTACCAGTTATCAAGTCTTAATACAAAAGTTAGAGTAACTAAAAGATAGTGTCCTATTGGAACAAAGATACACAAGAAAACCAGTTGAACAAAACTGCAAGTCAAGAAACTCACCTGTGCATATAGGAGTAGTTGATTTACATCAAAGTTGCCATTGCAAAATAGTGGGGTAATACTGACTGTCAATGTATAGTGGTACCAGTAGACATCCTTAATGAAGAACAATTGAAACTTGATTCCTACCAAGTTTGTGTGGTAATACAATCAAAAATCAATTTTGATAAAAATCCTAAATATTAAAGGCAGGGCAATATAGTTTCTGGAGGTTAATATAGGCAGATATCTTTATGACCTAAGGACAGAAATAAAGGGGCAAAACTTTTGAACAAGCACTTCACAAAAGAAATATCCAAACAGCAAACAGGTGAAAATTATACAACCTTCTTACTGCAAATTAAAGCTACGATGAAACACGCTCTGCATCCATCAGAAAGGCTAAAATTACCACTACCGGTGATAGGAAGAATGTGTTAGGATGTGATTAGAACTCTCCTAGGTTGCTGTTGGAGAGGTAAACTAGTACACTAGAATTCTGTTTGGCATCATCTAATGACCCAACACTTCACACATCTGTATGCAAATAGGCATGTACAAGGATGCTTATAGCCCATATTTATAATATCAGACACTCAGATTGCCTATAGTTTATCAGCAGTAGAATGGGTAAATGTTAGTGATAAAAATAAATACTACAGAGTAGTGAGAATAAACAAACTGCTACTGTATATACACATGCACGCACACACCAAACCAGATGGTTCTCATGAACATCATATTGACCAAAAGAAGCCAGATACAAAATTATATATTTATTAATGATTATATAATTTAAAAATGTATTTTTTAGGGGTGGCTGGGTGGCTCAGTCGGTTGTGTCTGACTTTGGCTCAGGTTATGATCTTGGGGTTCTGGGATTGAGCCCAGAGTCATCTTGTCGTTCTCCTCCTCCCTTTACCCTTCCCTCCTGCCCCTCCCCCTGCTTGTGTTCTCTGTCTCTCTCTCAAATAAAATCTTTTAAAAAATGTATTTTTTAAATAGGGAAGATACTGAAGTTAAAAGTTATACAAAAGAGATGAATTAGGAGAGATTATGAGAGTGGCTTGTGGGGTCTGGTAGTGTTCCATTTCTTGGCCTGGGGGGTGATTTCATAATCATTCATGTATATATACTTGTTTTTCTGAATTTTCCCATTACCTATTTTATACTTTAATATAAATGTATTGGGAGAAATGGAGAGGGTAGGACAAAAAAGGAGAAGAAGAACATATTTAGGATAGATAGTACATTGGGATTCAAACAAAAGACGGCATCCAGCAAAAGAAATACAGGTGAAGAGGTGAACAAATGGAATGGGCAATGACATAAAATCTGGAGAAGAATGTATTTCAGGAAAGAAATGGAGTTCAGCTCTGTCAGATGGAAAGGAAAATTAACTTTTGAATTTGCCAAATTAAAAGCCTTTTCAGGGAGCTGTAGAGATTAAACCCTGATTAGATAGAATGGAGGGAAGTAAAGGTGAGAAATTAGACACTGAGAATAAACCACCCTCATGAACAGTTTTACCACTAAAGTGGTTGGGTAATAAATGGGGTTGGAATCAGAGGGTAGAATAAACAAGATTTTATATATATAAAATGAGGGTTAAGGAACATTTATATACTGATAATAATCATCTAATGGAATGAAACAAATGCTGATTTTAGAGAAGCATTCTGGAAGAGGTGAGGGTATGGAATAGAGAGTACACATAAGGAGTTGTCCTTAGACAGAAGAGAGGTAAATCTTCCATTACAGAAGGGCAGATTATGAGGCTCTAGATTCAAATATGGGACATATTTTCTAGTGAGAAAATTAGTTACTTCTCAACTACCATCTATATTCTGAATGAAATATGAGATGTGGTCAGCAAATGAGCTAGAGGAGGAAGGAAGATCAAGAGTCTGAAGAGAAAGGAACTAGTATGAAATAATCACTTTGTAATGTGAGCAAATGCATGTTCTTGGGAGATTTATTAGGATTGTCTTGACTGTATTGAATGGCCATTTGAGATTTGTGACCATCCTGGAGTCTATTTGATTAACGAATCTAAGAAATTGTTCAAGGACTAGAAACATGGAAAATTAATGGTGAATGACTGAGATTATTAATTGTGGTTTTACATGCTTGAATAAAATGAATATATGGAAATTATTTAATTACTATTCAGTTGCTATGTTTTATGTGGGCCAACAGAGCCCTAAGTGACGTTTCAGTCTGAATTACCTGTTTTTAGTCTCAAGATTATGGTAAGGGCATATTAATAACTTATCCATCTGTATGTTCACTGGAGTATTTATTGAATTACTATATACCAATCGTGGGGGAAGATATACTAGTGAATAAAAATATATAGCATTTTCACTGGCCTACTGAATCATCTATTTTGAAAAAACTAAATGTTACAGACTCAATTTTTCTGTGACAATTTATAAAATTACTCTCAAGTACTGTCTTTGCAAATTAGATTTTAAGGTAAAATCTATATTTTTATGATTTTCCTTCCTGAGTAACTATATTTTGGCCTAGAATTTTAAAAAATAAAAATAAAGGGCAAGGGGTCACAAGTAATTATTTTAGAAATAAGGAATGTGGAAATATAAAGGAGTAAAACAGGTTCACACACTGTATCACCTGGTGGAATAGCTTTTAAGAAGAAAAGAAGTAAATCCATTTTTTAGGTTTCAGTTCATATTTCTATATGCAGAAGTTCATATTTCTATATGCAGAAGAAGTAGCTCTTTTCATTATTCTAAATATAAGATCATTTGGAACTTCAAAAAATGACTCAGGAAAGCAGACTGGTTTATGGACTTAAGATTCTCAGGTCATTTAGAATCAAACACTAATACTGAATTTAGTTTATAGGAAATAACGTTCAACTTCAATAAAGAAAATAAAGGGGGAAAAGGATGATTTATGAAAACTGGAAAATATTGGAATAAAGGTATTTGAAAAACCATCCTTTTTATGAAAAAATACGGGACTTCATTTTGACAGCTTTGTCAATCACAATGAAAAATTTCCACATTATTGAGAAAAGTGTAGCTAATAATGGTCAATTCATTTTCCTGCATTCTGATCAATAGGTGTAGTAAGTTTAGTAGTAAGGATGCTTGATTATACATCTAGGAAAGATGGATTAGAATCTTAGCTTATTTTTTTCTTTTTTTCTTATTTTTTTTTTATTATGTTAGTCACCATACAGTACATCATTAGTTTTTGATGTAGTGTTTCATGATTCATTGTCTGCATATAACACCCAGGGATCCATGCAATACATGCCTTCCTTAATAGCCATCACTGGGCTCACCCATCCCCCCACCCCCTCCCCTCTAAAATCCTCAGTTTGTTTCTTGGAGTCCATAGTCTCTTATAGCTCATCTCCCCCTCTGATTCCCCCCTTCATTTTCCCCTTCCTTCTCCTAATGTCCTCCATGCTATTCCTGATGTTCCATAAATAAGTGAAACCATATGATGATTGTATTTCTCTGCTTGACTTATTTCACTTAGCATAATCTCCTCCAGTCCCATCCATGTTGATGCAAATGTTGGGTATTCATCCTTTCTGATGGCTGAGTAATATTCCATTGTATATATGGACCACATCTTTATCCATTCATGTGTTGAAGGGCATCCCAGCTCCTTCCACAGTTTGGCTATTGTGGACATTGCCGCTATGAACATATGGCCCTTCTTTTCACTACATCTGTATCTTTGGGATAAATACCCAGTAGTGCAATTGCTGGGTCATAGGGTAGCTCTATTTTTAATTTTTTTTTAAGATTTCATTTATTTATTTATTAGAGAGAGATAGCGAGAGCAGGAACACAAGCAGGGGGAGTGGGAGAGGGAGAAGCAGGCTTCCTGCCGAGCAGGGAGCCCAATGTGGGACTCGATCCCAGGACCCTGAGATCATGACCTGAGCCGAAGACAGACCCTTAATGACTGAGCCACCCAGGCACCCCTCTATTTTTAACTTTTTGAGGCACCTCCACACTGTTTTCCAAAGTGGCTGTACCAACTTGCATTCCCACCAACAGTGTAAGAGGGTTCCCCTTTCTCCACAACCTCTCCAACATTTGTTGTTTCTTGTCTTGTCAATTTTTGCCATTCTAACTGGCATAAGGTGGTATCTCAATGTGGTTTTGATTTGAATTTCCCTGATGGCTAATGATGATGAACATTTTTTCATGTGTCTGTTAGCCATTTGTATGTCTTCTTTGGAGAAGTCTGTTCATGTCTTCTGCCCATTTTTTGACTGGATTATTTGTTCCTTGGGTGTTTGAGTTTGAGAAGTTCTTTATAGATCTTGGATCCCAGCCCTTTATCTGTAGTGGCATTTGCAAATATCTTCTCCCATTCAGTGGTGTCTCTTTGTTTTGTTGACGATTTCCTTTGCTATGCAGAAGTTGTTTATTTTGATGGAGTCCCAAAAGTTCATTTTTCTTTTGTTTCCCTTGCCTTTGGAGACTTGTTTTGAAAGAAGTTGCTGTGGCCAATGTTGAAAAGGTTATTGCCTATGTTCTCCTCTAGGATTTTGATGGATTCCTGTCTCACATTGAGGTCTTTCATCTATTTAGAGTTTATCTTTGTGTATGGTGTAAGAGAATGAGAATGGTTGAGCTTCATTCTTCTGTAGATAGCTGTCCAATTTTCCCAGCACCATTTATTGAAAAGACTGTCTTTTCTCCATTAGATATTTAACTTAGTAAATTGGCAAATTTAACAAAGTTAAGTATGTTGGCTGAATCTGTTCTCTGCTTTTAAGATAAACAAATGCAGCTGGTTAATATCATAAGTTCTGTGAATCCTAGTTTTTCAATGAAAATTTATTGATCTTTCACATGATGAATACTGCACTAGTTGTTGGGTAAGACAAAATGAAGGTAGGCCTTGTATACAATTTTTTAGCAACCTAGTGGGGAAGAATTGCATTTCATCTCAACACTGAGTGGGGAAAAAATACGGGCAGGTTCAGAAAAGGAGAAATAAACAATCCAGAATTCTTGAAAGTGACAGAAGTTAAAGGGTTATAACTAGGTTCTGGCCACCAGGAAGAGGATGAGCTAGGCATTGGTATTATGATACGACCAAGAGTATACTTGGGTGACTTTGGAAATTTTTTTAAGTTTTATAAGTATTTACAGATACTTTTAGGGAAAACTCTAAACATCTATTCCAAAATAAAGATCCTGGTACATTATGAACTCATTTGTCACCTAGCTTCAATAGTCAAAACGTGGCCAATTTTATTTTATCTAGACCCTTACACAAGTTTTAGAAGTGCTTTTATTGATAAGAGTTCAATGTGGGAAATATTAAATATGTTAAGAATATGCTTCATTAGCATGCCACTTTATATGCTATTTAGCATTTATGCTATTTCAAAAACCAAGATACGACAACTATATTGTAGTGAAGACGTTGTAAAAAGGTTATGTGCCACTTCAGGTCCTCTTGGGTTTACAGGCTTGTTCCAAGCTGAGTTTGGGCTCCAACACAGGTGCCACTTGATAGTCTCTTACCTCATGCCCAGGTCTCACTTTATCTCTTTCTATAAATAAAATGCATGGATTTAATATACCATAGTTGACTACAAGTTCAACATTTTCTATAGTATAGTTTCTGTTCTTTTTTAAAGCTACTACTGTCGTAATTTCCTGTGTTTCCTTCAAGGTTCAGAAAGGATAATATTTGTAAGTTGATGCTATACAGTCTGAGTTCTCTCATAGGAGAATTCCAGGATTTGAACTAGAAATGCTATAGAAGAGGATTAAGCATTTGATAAATTGAAGGTAGAATCACTAATTAATAAACATCTATAGTAGGTGCAGGGCTTTGGGTGTCCAGGGGTAGAAAGAAGAAAATAGTCTTGTATGTTAGAAGAAATTTTAAGAGGACAAGTGTGATTCTAGGAATTTTAGGTAAAGGCAAACAATAAGGTGGAGGGCCAAGGCAAAGTGAGATCATACATTTTTTTTTTGTAGACTAGATGAACATTGGTTTTATTCTCTAAAAGGTCTCAATTTTCTATTATATAAACAAGAGTACAATATGACTTTAAATGCATAAGTAAATATGTGCAATAATGGAGACTAGATTAGAGCTACCAAGACAGAACACCCCAAAACCATTTATCCTGTTATAATGGTCTAGATGACAGATGATTGGGATTTGAAAAAAAAAAAAAAAAGACAGAAGAGTAGCAATAGAAAAAGTGACTGATTTGAGATGTATTTAGGAATAGATCTTATAGAATTTGGTATGGATGGGCATCAGTAGTGATAGGAGACAAAATTGCCAGTAATGACTGAGTTCTTTGCCTTTTGAAGAGTAATGGCATTTTCTGAGATGGGGAAGGAGTGGCAAAAGTTCTGGGATGGGTGTTGGCAAGAATAGAAGAATTTTACTACTTTGGGGCATGTTTATTTGTGATTACCTTGAGATATTCACATAATGATGACAGGTTGACATTTGGATATTTAAGTCTGAGGCAAGAAGTAATTTTCAGAGTTCTCCATATACTTACAATACTTGAATATATGGAAACTGGTTAGGTTCTCTAAGATGGGATGAGAGAGAGGTACAGGGTGGTTGGATTATTTAGATTATCTAAGAAAAGATGACTATACTTTTTAGAATCCTGGTTAAAAGAATAGTGATTGACAAAGGATTTTCATGAAGAGTATTAAGAAAGAGGAATCCAAAAACTGTGGTTCATCAGAGTGTTCTCAGATGGAGAGAATGTTCAACACTGCTGAATGGTGTTAAAAGGTTTAGAAGGATAAGGGCCAAAAATATCTGTTGGAACCTTGGCAATAGATATGTGAGTAGAGTGGTAGGAGTCAGACTGAAAAGGGCTGATAATGGTAGTGGGCATAAATGATGGGAGATATTGGTATAGACAGCGATTTCAGGAAATATGTATTCTTTTCAAGATGTGAGGTATTTCAGCTTATTTCTTAGCAGGAATTATCCAGTTGACAGAAATTAAAATGCTACAGTGGGAATACCTGAAGGAACATATGATTTGGGAAAGCAGGGTCTGTGTTTAGAGAAACTGATCTCTGGTGAGAACAGAGCCACTTTCTCTGTTACAAAGAGGAGGAAGAAGGAGAAATTGGTTACAGATGATGGTGGTAGGATGATCATGGCTCTGTTTGTCAGTAAGCCCTTCACACGTTACCCAGCTTGTTCAGGTTGGAGGAAGGAAGATAACAAAAGCATTCTTGATGATAGAATAAATTTAGAAAATATAGTAGTATAGTATTGCTGTGTACAGCTATGTGCCCATTTGAAGTTGTAATAAATTATGAGAGTGATACCCTCGTGCCTGACTGAACTACAGTTGCTCCATTGAGCATGTGTGCAGAGACCAAAAAAGGCAGGTGGTTGATTTTACGATTGTGGTTTTGTACGGTAAGTACAATAAATGGAGATCAGTTCACTGAGGTTAATTGTATGTATTAACTATGGAATATGGGAATAATTGTCAAAGAGATTAAAAGCAGGGTGGTGGAAAGGCAGTAGATATATAGAAAGGAGTGAAAAGGAGCTTTTGTAAGTTAAGGAAGATTCCAGAGCAGATCTTTGATCAAGTGAGTTGGAAGGATAAGAAGTCATTATAAAAGAGTAGGAGGTTGGGCTCCTGATGTTATGGTGTGGTTTTTGGTGCTGATAAAGTTTGGGATGTGGCTATGGGAGTAAGTAAATAAAATGGAATGGAAAAAAGGTTCATTGTAGAAGAGATCGAAGAAGTGAGACTCTAGATGATGGATCCAAATAGAGGTTGAATACATTAAGCATAATGACTAGTGCGGGTGAAGAGGAAAACAACAGGATTTGTCTAAATGACCAAGATGCTTCTTGACGGTGAGATTTGACCATTCTAACTTTGTATTTTAATTACATTATTTATATACTTTATTTTCTCAGAATTGCTCTTTCACAAAAGGTATCTTATGATTAAAATCTTCCTGGGGGGCGGAGCAAGATGGCAGAGGAGTAAGAGACTTGGATTTCTTCTGGTCTCAGGAATTCAGCTGGGTAGGGATCAAACCATTCTGAACACCTATGAACTCAACAGGAGATCGAAGAAAAGATTAGCAACAACTCTCTGAACAGAAAAGCGACCACTTTCTGGAAGGTAGGACGTGCGGAGAAGTGAATCCGAGGCGATATTCAGGAGGATAGACATTGGGAGAGGGGGCCTCTGTCAGCCGCTTCTGGCAAGTGATAGAGCCACGGAGCACAAAATCAGAACTTTAGAAGTCGGCTCCGCTGAGGGACGTCACTCCAGTGGCTAAGCTGGGGGTGGAACCCTCGCAGGACAGTGTGGTCTCAGGACCCTCAGGGTCACAGAAAGCCTGGGGGTGCCTGAGTGCGGCAGAGCTCCCAGGTATCGGAGCAGGGAAGCCAGCTGCAGAGACAGAGCCGAGGTGCAGGCTCTCAGCTCGGGGTTGCCATAAACTGATAGGTGACAGTCGGGCCACTACTCCTCCAGCAGGGGAGACTCCCCTTCCTCCCCCGGGAGGAGTGGTGTGGGAGCGCACTGCAGGGATCTGCTGGGTTTGGAGACTCCACACGGGGTCAGGTGCCAGAGATAGAAACACTCGGTCACAGGCCAGGTGAGCACAGAGTGCGGACAGAGACCGGGGAGATGGGAGTGACTGACTGCTTTTCTCTAGGGGTGCACTGAGGAGCGGGGCTCCGAGTTCTCGGCTCCTCTGGGGTGGAGATTGGGAGGCCGCCATTTTTACTCTTGTCCTCCAAGGCTGTACAGAAAGCTTGCAGGGAACAAATGCTCCCAAGAGCAAACCCAACGAGATTGCTTAGCCCAGACCAGCAAGGGTGGGGCAATTCCACTTCCGGCAAAGGCTTTTGTAAACCATGGCAAAAGGCCCCTCCCCCAGAAGATCAGCATGAACAGCCAGCCAAGACCAAGTTTACCGATCAATGAGAACGGCAGAACACTCGTACTTGGGGAACACTGCACATAGAATTCATCGCTTTTTTACCATGATTCATTAATCTTTCAAAGTTAGTTTTCTTAACTGTTTTTTTTTTTTGAAATTTTCTTTTCCCCTTTTTCAAACAACATCTTATCAATCCCTTTTTTTAAAAAAATTTTTTATTTTTCATTTTTAGAGTCATATTCTGTCCCTTCATAGTAGTTACCCTTATTTTTGGCAGATATATATATAAGTTGTTCTCTCTTTAAAATTTTGAGATACAGTTTCTTCTAACATATCAATATATACCCTAAATCTCTAGTGTATGGCTTTGTTCTAGTCTCCTGCCTGATCACATTCTCTTCCCCCCCTTTTTTCTTTCTTTCTTTTCTTTTTTTTAATCCTCTACTTTCATTTTTTCAAACATCTTATCAATTCCTTTTTTAAAATTTTTTATAATTTTCATCTTTACAGTCATATTCCATCCCTTCATTGTATCAACCCTTATTTTGTAAATATGTCTTTCTTTCTTTAAAATTTTAAGAGGCACTTTCTTCTAACAGACAAAAATACACCCAAAAACTAGTGTGTGGCACTGATCTATGCACCAGACTGATCATATTTGATCATATTCTGTTTTTTTTTTTTTTTGTTTTGTTCTGTTTTTGTTTGTTTTTATCTTTTTCTTCTTTTTTTTTTTTCCTCTTTCTTTCCCTTTCTTTTACCCTGGTTTCAGGTCTTTTCTGATTTGATTAGAATATATTTTCTGGGGACGTTGTTAACCTGTTAACTTTTTGTTCTCTCATTCATCTATTCTCCTCTGGACAAAATGACAAGACGAAAAAAATCACCTCAACAAAAAGAACAAGAGGTAGTACCGTCTGCCAAGGACCTACTCAATATGGACATTAGTGCGATGTCAGACCTAGACTTCAGAATCATGACTTTAAAGATACTAGCTGGGCTTGAAAAAAGCGTGGAAGTTATTAGAGAAACCCTTTCTGGAGAAATAAAAGAACCAAAATCTAACCAAGTCAAAATCAAAAGGCTATTAATGAGGTGCAATAAAAACTGGGGGCACTAACTGCTAGGATAAATGAGACATAAGAGAGAATCAGCAATATAGAAGACCAAATGATGGAAAATAAAGAAGCTGAGAAAAAGAGAGATAAACAACTACTGGATCACGAGGGCAGAATTCGAGAGATAGGCAATACAATAAGACGAAACAACATTAGAATAATTGGGATCCCAGAAGAAGAAGAAAGAGAGAGAGGGGCAGAAGGTATACTGGAGCAAATTATAGCAGAGAACTTCCCTAATGTGAAGAAGGAAACAGGCATCAAAATCCAGGAGGCAAAGAGAACCCCTGTCAAAATCAATAAAAATAGGTCAACACCCTGACATGTAATAGTAAAACTTACAAGTCTCAGAGACAAAGAGAAAATCCTGAAAGCAGCTCGGGAGAAGAGATATGTAACCTACAATGGTAGAAACATTAGATTGGCAACAGACCTATCCACAGAGACCTGGCAGGCCAGAAAGGACTGGCATGATATCTTCAGAGCACTAAACGAGAAAAATATACTGCCAAGAATACTATACCCAGCTAGGCTGTCATTGAAAATTGAAGGAGAGATAAAAAGCTTCCAGGACAAACAAAAACTAAAGGAATTTGCAAACACGAAACCAGCCCTCCAAGAAATATTGAAAGGAGTCCTCTGAGCAAGGAGAGAGCCTAAAAGCAGCATGGACCAGAAAGGAATACAGACAATATACAGTAAGAGTCACTTTACAGGCAATACAATGGCACTAAATTCATATCTTTCAATAGTTACCCTGAATGTAAATGGGCTAAATGCCCCATTTAAAAGACAAAGGCCAACAGATTGGATTAAAAAACAAGACCCATCAATATGCTGTCTGGAAGAGGCTCATTTTAGACCCAAAACATCCCCAGATTGAAAGTGAGGGGGTGGAAAACCATTTACCATGCTAATGGACACCAAAAGAAAGCTGGGGTGGCAATCCTTATATCAGACAAATTAGATTTTAAACCAAAGACGATAATAAGAGATGAGGAAGGACACTATATCCTACTTAAAGGGTCTATCCAACAAGAAGATTTAACAATTGTAAATATCTATGCCCCTAACATAGGAGCAGCCAATTATATAAGGCAATAAATGACAAAAGCAAAGAAACACATTGACAACAATACAATAATAGTGGGGGACTTTAACACCCCCCTGACTGAAATGGACAGATCATCTAAGCAAATGATCGACAAGGAAATAAAGACTTTAAATGTAACACTGGACCAAATGGACTTCACAGATATATTCAGAACATTCCATCCCAATGCAACAGAATACACGTTCTTCTCTAGTGTCCATGGAACATTCTCCAGAATAGATCACATCCTAGGTCACAAATCAGGTCCCAACCGGTACCAAAAGACTGGGATTATTCCCTGCATATTTTCAGACCACAATGCTTTGAAACTACAACTCAGTCACAAAAGGAAAGTCAGAAAGAACTCAAATACATGGATGCTAAAGAGCATCCTACTAAAGAATGAATGGATCAACCAGGAAATTAAAGAAGAATTAAAAAAATTCATGCAAACAAATGAAAATTAAAAAAATGGTTCAAAATCTTTGGGATGCAGCAAAGGCAGTCCTGAGAGGAAAGTATATAGCAATACAAGCCTTTCTCAAGAAACAAGAAAGGTCTCAAATAAACAACCTAACCCTACACATAAAGGACCTAGAGAAAAAACAGCAAATAAAGCCTAAACCCAGCAGGAAAAGAGAAATAATAAAGATCAGAGCAGAAATCAATGAAATAGAAACCAAAAGAACAGTAGAGCATATCAACGAAACTAGGAGGTGGTTCTTTGCAACAATTAACAAGATTGATAAACCCCTGGCCAGACTTACCAAAAAGAAAAGAGAAATGACCCAAATCGACAAAATCATGAAAGAAAGAGGAGAGATCACAACCAACACCAAAGACATACAAACAAGTCTAAGAACATATTATGAGCAACTCTATGCCAGCAAATTAGATAACCTGGAAAAAATGGATGCATTCCTGGAGATGTATCAACTACCAAAATTGAACCAGGAAGAAATAGAAAACCTGAATAGACCTATGACCACTAAAGAATTTGAAGCAGTCATCAAAAATCTCCCATCAAACAAAAGCCCAGGGCCAGATGGCTTCCCAGGGGAATTCTATCAGACATTTAAAGAAGAATTAAAACCTATTCTCCAGAAACTGTTCCAAAAAATAGAAATGGAAGGAAAACTTCCAAACTCGTTTTATGAGGCCAGCATTACCTTGATCCCAAAACCAGACAAAGACCCCATCAAAAAGGAGAATTACAGACCAATATCCTTGAAGAACATGGATGCAAAAAGTCTCACCAAAATACTAGCCAATAAGATCCAACAGTACATTAAAAGGATTATTCACCACGACCAAGTGGGATTTATCCCTGGGCTGCAAGGTTGGTTCAACATCCGCAAATCAATCAACGTGATATAATATATTAACAAAAGAAAGAAGAAGAATCATATGATCCTCTCAATAGATGCAGAGAAAGCATTTGACAAAGTAGAGCATCCTTTCTTGATCAAAACTCTTCAGAGTATAGGGATAGAGGGTCCATACCTCAATATCATAAAAGCCATCTATGAAAAACCTACAGCGAATATCATTCTCAATGGGGAAAAACTGAGAGCTTTCCCCCTAAGGTCAGGAACGCGGCAGGGGTATCCACTATCACTACTGCTATTCAACATAGTATTAGAAGTCCTAGCCACAGCAATCAGACAACAAAAAGAAATCAAAGGCATCCAAATCGGCAAGGAGGAAGTCATACTCTCACTCTTTGCAGATGATATGATCCTGTATGTGGAAAACCCAAAAGACTCCACCCCATAACTGCTAGAACTCATACAGGAATTCAGTAAAGTGGCAGGATATAAAATCAATGTACAGAAATCAGTGGCACTCCTATACACCAACAACAAGACAGAAGAGAGACATATCAAGGAGTCGATCCCATTTACAATTGCACACAAAACCATAAGATACCTAGGAATAAATCTAACCAAAGAGGCAAAGGATCTGTACTCAGAAAACTATAAAATACTCATGAAAGAAATTGAGGAAAACACAAAGAAATGGAAAAACGTTCCATGCTCATGGATTGGAAGAACCAACATTGTTAAGATGTCAATGCTACCTAGAGCAATCTACACGTTCAATGCAATCCCCATTAAAATACCATCCACTTTTTTTCAAAGAAATGGAACAAATAATCCTAAAATTTGTATGGAAGCATAAGGGACCCCGAATAGCCAGAGGAATGTTGAAAAAGAAAAGCAAAGCTGGCGGCATCACAATTTCGGACTTCCAGCTCTATTACAAAGCTGTCATCATCAAGACAGTATGGTACTGGCACAAAACCAGACACATCGATCAGTGGAACAGAATCGAGAGCCCAGAAATGGACCCTCAACTCTATGGTCAACTCATCTTTGACAAAGCAGGAAAGAATGTCCAATGGCAAAAAGACAGTCTCTTCAAGAAATGGTGTTGGGAAAATTGGACAGGCACATGCAGAAGAATGAAACTGGACCATTTCCTTACACCACACCCAAAAATAGACTCCAAATGTTTGAAAGACCTAGATGTGAGACAGGAGTCCATCAAAATCCTAAAGGAGGGGGGCGGAGCAAGATGGCGGAGGAGTAGGAGACCTAGATTTCCTCTGGTCTCAGGAATTCAGCTGAATAGGGATCAAACCATTCTGAACACCTACGAACTCAACAGGAGACCGAAGAAGAGAGTAGCAACAACTCTCTGAACAGAAAAGTGACCACTTTCTGGAAGGTAGGACGTGCGGAGAAGTGAATCCGAGGCGATATTCGGGAGGATAGACGGCGGGGGAGGGGCCTCGGCAGCCGCTTCTGGCAAGTGCTAGAGCCGCGGAGCACAAAATCGGACCTTTTAGAAGTTGGCTCAGCGGAGGGACGTCGCTGCAGTGGCTAAGCGGGGGGTGGAACCCTCGCGGGACAGTGTGGTCTCAGGACCCTTGGGGTTACAGAGAGACCAGGGGTGCCTGAGTGCGCCAGAGCTCCCAGGTATCAGAGCGGGGAAGCCGGCTGCAGAGACGGAGCAGAGTCGTGGGCTCTCAGCTCGGGGTTGCCATAAACTGTGACCCGCGGCCCAGTCGGGGCACGGCTCCTCCAGCAGGGACCCAGCAGGCGGCAGATCCGGGGAGACTCCCCTTCCTTCCCAGGGAGGAGCGGTGCGGGAACGCACTGCAGGGATCTGCTGGGTTTGGAGACTCTGCGCGGGGTCGGGTGCCAGAGATAGCAACGCTCGGTCACAGGCCGGGTGAGCACGGAGTGCGGCCAGAGACCGGGGACACGGAAGTGACTGCTTTTCTCTGGGGGCACACTGAGGAGCGGGGCCCCGAGTTCTCGGCTCCTCCGGGTGGAGATTGGGAGGCCACCATTTCTGCCCTGGTCCTCCAAGGCTGTACGGAGAGCTTGCAGGGAACAAAAGCTCCTGAGACCAAACCGGAGCAGCTTCCTTAGCCCGGACCCACAAGGGCGGGGCAATTCCGCCTCCGGCAAAGACATTTGGAAACCACAGCAACAGGCTCCTCCCCCAGAAGATCAACACAAACAGCCAGCAAGCCAAGACCAAGTTGATCGATCAAGGAGAACGGGAGAACTCCAGCGCTAGGGGAATACTGCACATAGATTCATGGCTTTTTTTTTTTTTTTTTACCATGATTC
>NW_027397073.1:32031000-32031556 GCF_003265705.2 Callorhinus ursinus
ATGAGATACCACCTCACACCCGTCAGAATAGCTAAAATTAACAAGTCAGGGAACGACAGATGTTGGCGGGGATGTGGAGAAAGGGGAACCCTCCTACACTGTTGGTGGGAATGCAAGCTGGTGCAACCCCTCTGGAAAACAGTATGGAGGTTCCTCAAACAGTTGAAATTAGAGCTACCGTTCGATCCAGCAATTGCACTACTGGGTATTTACCACAAAGATACAAATGTAGGGACCCGAAGGGGTACGTGTACCCCAATGTTTATAGCAGCAATGTCCACGATAGCCAAACTGTGGAAAGAGCCAAGATGCCCATCAACAGATGAATGGATAAAGAAGATGTGGTATATATACACAATGGAGTATTATGCAGCCATCAAAAGGAATGAGATCTTGCCATTTGCAACGACGTGGATGGAACTGGAGGGTGTTATGCTGAGTGAAATAAGTCAATCAGAGAAAGACATGTATCACATGACCTCACTGATATGAGGAATTCTTAATCTCAGGAAACAAACTGAGTGTTACTGGAGTGGTTGGGGGTGGGAGGGATGGG
>NW_027397073.1:32031656-32123055 GCF_003265705.2 Callorhinus ursinus
ACAAACAATGAATCATGGAACACTGCATCAAAAACTAATGATGTAATATATGGTGATTAACATAACAATAAAAAAATTAAAAAAAAAATCCTAAAGGAGAACACAGGCAGCAACCTCTTCGACCTCAGTCACAGCAACTTCTTCCTAGAAGCAGCGCTAAAGGCAAGGGAAGCAAGGGTAAAAATGAACTATTGGGATTTCATGAAGATAAAAAGCTTTTGCACAGGAAAAGAAGTCAAAACCAAAAGACAACCGACAGAATGGAAGAAAATAATTGCAAATGACATATCAGATAAAGGGCTAGTATCCAAAATCTATAAAGAACTTTTCAAACTGAACACCCAAAGAACAAATAATCCAATCAAGAAATGGACAGATGACATGAGCAGACATTTCTCCAAAGAAGACATCCAAATGGCCAACAGACACATGAAAAAGTGCTCAACATCGCTCGGCATCAGGGAAATCCTAATCAAAACCTCAATGAGATACCACCTCACACCCGTCAGAATGGCTAAAATTAACAAGTCAGGAAATGAGAGATGTTGGCGGGGATGTGGAGAAAGGGGAACACTCCTACACTGTTGGTGGGAATGCAAGCTGGTGCAACCACTCTGGAAAACAGTATGGAGGTTCCTCAAAGAGTTGAAAATACAGCTAGCATACGATCCAGCAATTGCACTACTGGGTATTTACCCCAAAGATACAAATGTAGGGATCCGAAGGGGTATGTGCAGCCTGATGTTTTATAGCAGCAATGTCCACAATAGCCAAACTGTGGAAAGAGCCAAGATGTCCATGGACAGATGAATGGATAAAGAAGAAGTGGTATATATACACAATGGAATATTATGCAGCCATCAAAATGAACGAGATCTTACCATTTGCAGTGACGTGGATGGAACTGGAGGGTGTTATGCTGAGTGAAATAAGTCAATCAGAGAAAGACATGTATCATATGACCTCACTGATATGAGGAATTCTTAATCTCAGGAAACAAACTGAGGGTTG
Organism: Callorhinus ursinus; assembly: GCF_003265705.2. Lineage (NCBI taxonomy): Eukaryota > Metazoa > Chordata > Mammalia > Carnivora > Otariidae > Callorhinus > Callorhinus ursinus. Next base: position 32,032,668 of record NW_027397073.1, read on the forward strand.
TTGGAGTGGTGGAGGGTGGGAGGGAGGGGGTGGCTGGGTGATAGACATTGGGGAGGGTGTGTGCTATGGTGAGCGCTGTGAATTGTGCAAGACTGTTGAATCACAGATCTGTACCTCTGAAACATTAATGCAATATATGTTAAGAAAAAAAAAAAGATAGCAGGAGGGGAAGAATGAAGGGGGGTGAAATCGGAGGGGAAGATGAACCATGAGAGATGATGGACTCTGAACAACAAAGTGAGGGTTCTAGAGGGGTGGGGGTGGGGGGATGGGTTAGCCTGGTGATGGGTATTAAAGAGGGCACGTTCTGCGTGGAGCACTGGGTGTTATGCACAAACAATGAATCATGGAACACTACATTAAAAACTAATGATGTATGGTGATTAACATAACAGTAATAAATTTAAAATCTTCCTGAAGATCATGACTAACAGATTCTCACTTTTCCCCTAAAACTTAACATTTTTTTCCCTAAAATTTGTATGAAGTTATAATCATCATGCAAATGAATTGTATTGGATTATTAAATACTTTGATGTCCTACATAGTATATGCAAATAGGAAGCATTATCTTTAATATTTTTCTGTTGAAATTGTCATTTTGGGGAAAAATGTGGATCATGTCATATATACTCAGACTAGGCTATATGCACTAGTTTTACATTTCTCAATCTAAAGGGTCAAAAGAATGACCTGCTTTATGTGCACAAGATTTGGCTCAAAGAAAAAGGAGCAAATGAAACTGGCTTTTTCTTCAGATCAGACATTTTAATGCAATATAGTGGATCCACCTGCTGCACATGAAGTTATTAAAGTACCATTAGGTCAGTTTTTGTAGATGCGTGAATGTATAAAGTTCAGGGAAATATAGGACAAATTGTTTAAATGACTTATTGGAGTCTAACTATTTCTTTATACATATATGTATATCCATTATGTCATGTGTACATAAATGAAAATATGGTAAAGGATAAGTAAATTAGTTTCTGCAAGGTAGAATAAAATTAAAGGAATAACTGATATTTTTAATTTACATTTTTAATCCAGTTATGGCATATGCATCCAAACTTTATTTCAAAAGTTATTGTATCCAGTTACACTCACATTGTACATGGAGCTCTGTGATGATCAGATAATTAAAAGCGATCTATTAAAAGATGTGAATGCAAATGTGAATACAAATATGTAGCAAAAATATGTGTAATTAGTTCTAAAAATTCCAAAGCCTAAATTAGCTGAGGATTGTGAATATGTGCTAAGAACTGCTAAAAGGGCTTTTAAAACATCTGTTTGAATGGAAGGAATAGGGTCAGATAGAATTACCAATGATAAACTACTCCTCTGTCACATGGTTTCCTTTGATTCGTCACATAGGTACGGTAATTATCCATGTTTTATTGGCTCTCCTGTCATCCTAACAAAGAATCTCTTACTCTCCACTGCCATTCCTCAGTACAGTTACCCCTTCTGTCCTCTGGTGATACACAGGATCACTTACATGTGCCAGGCACCACAACTTTCACTAAATCTACAAGGTGAGGCCGAGATAGCATGGCTGATGAACAGTAACCAACTGTGTTTTATTCAGCAGTATATATTCAGAGGTGGGCACGGTACCCGGAATAATACCATGCTTTCAGTTTTGTTTTGTTTTAATATATGCAATATTCAACATACAAGTGAACAGAAAATGACAATGTAAATAACATTCTGGTGTAACCCAGCATTAGAGCCCGCTATGGCAGGGGCTTACTGCTAGCCAGTCACGGACAATCAGAGTCAAAAAACATTCATACAGCAGTGGTTTACTTTGGAGTCACTGGGGCGGGGTTTTGTTTATTTATTTTGCCTTCTACTCGTTTCACGTGACTCTGATTTTTTAGGGGGAAGGGTACTGGCATTGGTTGGCACCTTCAGGGATCCCATGTAGCCACCCCGATCCCATTCATCCATTGGCGGAGAAAGAACTTTCATCTTGAACCTTCTATGTCCTCTTTTACTTTCCATGTCTTCTGAGTCCTATTATACAAGAGAGGCAGAACCTGGGTGCCTATGGGGGCCAAGCAGTAAAAGTGAAAGCAGAATCTTGAAAGGCTGTGGTGGATAAGAGATTCCATGCTCTATCTCAGGAAGCCTGTGTCCTCAACTGCAGTTGATTTGTGCCTCTGGGAATGTTAATCTAGTGCTGCTAGATTTTCTGCATTTCGAGAATAGTTGAAATATCTACCTTTTAAAATATATTTGCAAATAAATCCCCCAAATCAAAAACAGTGCATCATGGAGACCAAATAGGACACATCTGTGATGTAGATCAGCCTGTGATCACCCATTGGAGACCTCTCTTTCATCCCTTTTGATAGCTCACCTCCAGTTTCCCACCTCTTCTTGTGTTGATTTTCAGTCTGTAAACTGGAGAGTTTTCTGATAAATGGAATACAGTTATTTTGAATGGGTGGCAGAAGGAAGGTCTTCACTGTGATCTGAGCTCTGCAGTGGTACCTGTAAAAAAGTTGGCCAAATAGGAATAGCCATTGCCTCTCCCATGTACTACATTTCTAAACTCATAATTTGTCTCATGCTCTTACTGTGCTAGCTTCTAGAGAAGGGAAGATAAAAGGCCAATCCGGCTTCTCCTATGACACAGAGGCCTTAGGTCGCATGGATGGGACAGCCGGGATAGACTAGGGAGGGAAAATGTTGGTCAGGAGATTGTGTTTCCTGCAGGCTAGTTAAATTCCTGACTGGGGTGTGTCCAAGTAGGTAAAATGCCTTTTGTGAAGGTTGCCGTTCAAGTTTATTGTATGGGGTGGGGCTTGAATTAGAACTAACACATTTCTTAGATTCCTTCTCAAAAATACCCATTCTTATAGCTCAAACAAATTCTAGAACTTAAGTCACTTTCTAAATATGAAAGTTTTAATTTCCTGAACTCAAGGGGTCTGAAATAATTTATTCTGTTTATAACTAGTATTTGACCACAGCTGTGCTGTGTAGGACACTAAACACGTAGTAAGTGACCACAAACACTTGCAAAATCAAATTTGATTTATGTCAGCAGGTCTTAGTCTACCACGGTACACATATGGCTTTAATTTCTGTTGGAGTCAGAATATTTAAGAACAGATTAAATTAAAGTGCCACCTGCCAAATTTCTAAAACCAAGGGAAAAACATATTTATGGAATAATTGGAACAAGAGACGAGAAAATAAGCACAGAGGATAAAGACCAGATTTTATTCAATCTATTTAATTCAACATGTATTAATGAGCATCTAGTCAGCAGAGGTTCTGTGCTAGGTGGTATGGTTATGTGAAGTTTAAGCACAGTTCTGGCCTTAATAATTAAGTTGCCTATTATTTCTCCTTTGTCCTTGTGATCCTAGAAATGATAAATACAGTGCTCATAGGGCAAGCTCTGTATAAGGATATTGAAATCACTGGGTTCATACTTAACACATTTAAGGCAAAAATAGTCATAGAAGCTGTCTTTCAGTGATACCATGTTGCCATTAATGCTTTTACCAGCCAGGAGTTGTAAAGTCTGTGGAACAAATGGAAGGGTCCAGAAGGGTATCCAGAAAAGCCACATGATAAGGAGGCATTGAGAGCAGCCCCTTCCTAAAAAATGTATTCTTTAGGAAGGAAGGAAGATCATTCCTGCCTACATATGAATAGGGACAGTCATTCCTAAAATGGTTTGCATTCAAAGGGAGAGTTCTTATACTAACTCATGGCCTCAAGTAGTGTGGCCATCTAAGTGGGGGGAAGGTCAGCCCTGGCGAGGCTCCTTGTGCCGGTAACCCTAGTATAAGAGAAAGTTTTTAGTAATACTAGAGGTGTTGCTATGGGCACTGATGCATAGGAGCCAGATACAGTGGAAGGAAAATAATGAAAAATGCTGATTAGGAGCTTAGAGAAAGGAATGGAACATTTGTGCTCAACAATAAAATGTAATGCTCTGTTAATCTATTTCTTGGCTGTCCTTATTCTGTAGGTTTTTAAAATACACTTTTGTTCCTCATTTAGTTCCTTACCCTGTATTTCTTCCTTTCTCATCACTTTTCCTATTTTGACACTGACTTTAATTGTGAATGGATTCAGCTCTGCAAGGGCCTGAATATGAAATATAATGTCAGCATCAAGAGAAACAACACTTTTTGCTCCATATGAAATCAAGAATGTTAGATATGGATAATGCCTATTAGAACCATCCCCAGCCGAGGCTCAGAAAAGGTTCGCTGTCAAAGCCATGCAGAGTTCCTGTGTTTCTGGGGTAGAGAAATGCCTCATACCCTTAAATATACACGCCACGGATTTAAATACGAATACGTGTGTGTGTCTGTGTGTATGCACAGTTTATCCAATCTATTTATGTAGATTTGTCAAGAGAGAGAGCTTAGACCTGAATGACTTTGTTAGCTTGTCAGTGATGTTCCAATTAGCTTATAAATAGAATTTCTCTATTTTGTCTCCCCAAATAAGATAAATTAAAAAGTATTTTTCCAAGATCGCCTTATTTTCTTTTATCTGTAAACCTTGCTGTCTGTAATATCCTGTAATTCTCTTTCCCACCTTGTCATTTTACTTCCTCCTTATGTCACTTCTGCATAATGGGAAATCTTGAGGCTACATTCTATCATCCCAACTCAGTTTAGAGATGTTAACTACTCTTTTTCTGTTTCAACTCTGTTTCCTTAATTCTACAAGACGGTTATATTTGATTCCCTGTATTTGTGCCCTTTACTCTTCATAAAAAAAAAAAAAAAAAACACTTGACATCTGAAAACAGCGTGTTGACATTAGCAGCTGTCATGTTTGTTTGGATACCTGATTTATTTTCATACTTCTCAGTTTTAGGATATCTGGGTTCCCAAATGTCCTCTCCATTCTTTCACTCTAAAAAGTCTGCCTGTTTTGTTTTTTTTTTAAGATTTTATTTATTTATTTGACAGAGAGAGACAGGGAAAGCAGGAACACAAGCAGGGGGAGTGGCAGAGGGAGAAGCAGGCTTCCCGCTGAGCAGGGAGCCCGATGTGGGACTCGATCCCAGGACCTGGGATCATGACCTGAGCCGAAGGCAGACGCTTAACGACTGGGCCACCCAGGCGCCCAAAGTCTGCCTGTTTTTAAGTTGTCATCAGTGTTGATCTCACTGGGTGAACCCCAGATCATGGAATGAAGCAGCACACTTTAGTTGGTGGGGGCTCTGCAAACAGAGGGTCAACATGGTGAGGGGAGAGACTACTCCACAGACTCTCCCAGAGAGCAGCTGGGTTTTGGTATCTAGGCTTCAAAGGACAACATGGAAGATTTAAACCTTGATGCCCCAGGATGTGAACCTACTCTCCAACACCACCTAGCCTCCGAGGAAATAAATGAGCTCAGGCAAGGAGTACACGTGGCCAAATGCTATGGGTGCCACTCCTATTGGGTGGCATGGATTTAATCTCCAGAGCTTCTGATCTGATTTAGGATAGCGGTTGTTGGGAGCAGAAGGAGCTCCTGGCACAAATGGTGGCCCTCTCGGCCAAGCGTGCTTTCCAGCTGTCCTGGATTTAGGAGGAAGGGAAAAAGCCACAAGGGGGAAGGAGGGAGGGAGTATGGTAGCAGACCTATTGAAGAGTTGGACTGTAGCTCACTCAGAGGAATTCCATTAAATGAACTCATCCGTCATTTTGCCTTTTATTGATGAGTGGCATTGCTTGGTGGCAAGTGACATAGCAGAACAAATAGCATCAGAGTCCTGGCTCCTGTTCCGCAGTGCACACAGACGCGTGGGCCCCAAAACAATGAGTCATTACTTATTACATCCATTATTAACTCAGCTCAGCCTCATTAGGCTTAGAAATTGAGGAGAGAAAAAAATGAGAAGCTAAGTAACAGCAAGTACCCACACATTTAGGGAGATAGGGGGTGGTGTAGGAGAGATGGTGAGCAAGTGAAGGACAGTTAAAACCAGCAACTCGGCAATTGTGACATTTTCAGATCCTGAGGGTCACGGATAGTTGATTGTGTGTTTTCCTTTTTCTGACATGATTGTGTTGAGGACTGCATTTTAAAGCAGTGGGGCTGAAGTTGAATATAGGAAATACATCATTAGCTAACACCAGCCCTTCAAGATAGTTTATTAGGAGTGGTGTAGCTCCTTTGTTAATAGATGCTTAAATGTTGCTGTATGCTGAAACCTGTAGGCATGATCATATCTTCTGAAAGGGCTTCCAGAAGTAACAGATGACCTGTTTCTGTAAAGCCATATGCCTACTAACTGTTAAGAACAGGAACAAGAGATTGCAGGGACACAGGAATGTTCTTCCCGTTATTGTCCCTCCATCTACCTGTGCTTTCTCCAGGTTCGCTACGGTGCCCGAAGTAAACATCTTTGCTGGAGTGTAAGTGCTCTGCCACGAGATCCAGATAATTAGAAGAGAGAACTACTTCCTTATTTTAGCAAGGCTGTGCAATGGTGGACATACTATAAAGAAGAATTAGGACTAATTCCTTGGAAAAGATTATCTTCTGAGACAAAATATGGATGCAGATTTAGAACAACTTATGGAAGAATTTATTTTAGTCTTAACAGTGAATACGAATAGTTTCATGTGACTCCACTAACTGATCAACTCTGCTAAATTTCCTGGTTAATGAGGTCAAAATATTGGCTATATATTTTTTCTCCCTGAATATTAATAAAACTATTTTGCCCATGTGGTCATGAGTTCCTGATTTTGAATACATAATCAGTATGTTTCCTAGGCTTTCAAATCCTTCTTGAATGCCATCTTGAAAGATTTTAATCTTTTAAAACAGAATAAAAATAGATTTCTTGAGTATTTTCTTTCATTTGAGCTGATAAAACATTTGAGTCAGTTGAAACTTATAGTAATGTTTATTAAGCATCATACATATACACATACACACACTAGATTGTTCAAAGTGTGTTTACAGATTGGCAGTTGATAAATTGCACGGTTACCAAGAGAAGGAAAAAAAACAAAAACAAAACTTTTCATATTTAAGACAAAATTTGACGATGTTTGAAGTTCTTCCTTTTGTGGAGTTGTTACTTTGCTACAGTAATATTCTGGACAGGAAGTAAAGGCAAAAATTGTCATCAAAATTGGTTAAAAATACAGGTAAACAAATGAATGCATGTCAGTGTTAACTTTGCTTTTGTGGCCTAATAGGTCTACATTTAACTATACATTTGGAAAAATGTCTTTAGAATGTGGAGTTATATACACTAACAGACCGTTGGATATGGAATTTGATTGCACATATATCGAAGATATAGTTTAACATCTCATAAAAATAAATGATTTATTCAGTTATGCGTTCATCTAGCTATCTAATATAGCCTATTTTGTGTCTATTGTGATTATGTTCATAATGAACAGTAAAACCACACTATAACTCTCATCTTACCCTATAAACAAGTGTTATTTCTCTCCTGACCATAGTATTAACAAAGAAAAAAGAGAAGATACATATATATACACATATATATATTTGTGTATATATATATATGTGTATATATTTTAGTCTGTCTTGGTAATTTTGAAATTTAAGTTTCTGATTAATTATTAAAACTTTCATTTTTTTTTCTTCTTTAGAATGGATCAGGCATTTATCTGTTGAACATGGTTTGAATGAAGAATGAATTAGATAGAAACAATATCCACTTTTTGGTTTTGTTCTTAAGCAATTTCTACTTATTTTTGTCATTTGGACTTCTACCACTTTTAGATCTATATCCTTCCTACCTCTATCAGTTTTATATACTTGGAAATCTGCCTTGTATTAACTTTGCCCTTTGGAAGAACAGGATAAATCTATTCTACCAAACATCCCTTAAAACTGTTCTAAGATAATTATTATGCCTCAACATTCTTCTGTTTTCCAGTTTATGAACACTCAGTTCCCTCAACTGTAAGTGTGGAAGACTCCTTTCAGGCTGAGCCAGCATAGAAAGAATAAGAGTTTCTTGGTAGTACGAATGTAGTAGTAACTCAGTGGCTTCATCTGCTCTTAGCCCACGCCCTTCCCAGGCAAGTAGCTTTGTGGGTTGTACAGGAGGGTCCTTCTTTGCTATTCCTCCAGTTCAAAGGGGCTAGGCCCATTGGATAGCTATCATGAGTTCGTAAAACAATGCACAGCTGTTTCTCCAGTGAGGCGGTCATGTGCCCTCGAGGCTACCATCCTGACAAAATTTTCCTATTATAACTGAAGGTTTCTCTGCCAGAGAACCCAGTTCTTATTCAGTCCATCTTATTTTCCACTGAAAATTGCCCTAGTGTTTTCTTTTCTGTTCCAGAAGATTTTTCTGATTTATTGAAGAAAAATGCCCTTCTACCAAGAGTGCCTTATGCTACAGAGCAGAACTGACACATGTCCTCATTTGTCACACATAAACTCCAGTAGTATAGATTTCCACCTGATTTTTTATTTGTTACCACCTCTTCGTCAGACTCACCCTGACCTGAAGAAGGCTGGGGGACAAAAAAACATGAGTGACATTTTACTACCATGTAATCAATAATCCTCTACCTCTGACTCTGCCCCTTGTCTTCCATCAGGTTTAAACACAAATCTCTCTCTTGAAGGTGAACTTGTCCCCCATCCAGTATATTGCCAAGGGCATGTAGTGGTTGCTCATGTTTTTCACAGACCATGCATCTTAGCCCTTGTGAATTCTCCAAGAAAATATACTTTTAATGAGACTGCCAGCCTCCCATGAAAACTCCAGCACTCCTGTATTCAGGGGATATACAACTTAGAACTCTCCCTGAAATCCCTGGCACATACCTGACAAAATTTACAAACCATTTGGTCTCCGATATTATGAACCCTTTTGGCAATAGCCTTCTGCTTTGTCAAGAATGGTCTTGAAGCATAGCATACACTTGCCGTCAGCTTTTTTGTATCTGACACTTGTCTGTGGTGCACAGGACATCAGCCTTCTGGCATCTAGCCTCCTGGCATCTAGGATGGAGGCCCATCCTTTGTTGCAGTATAGCAAATGCAGTCAGGTTACCTTTTAAGGCATGTCACTGTCTATTCTGATACATAAATTCACTTTCCTGGCCATGCAGGTTGAACTAATGTCACTTTAGCCCAACAAAATTCAAAGCTTTTCCATTTTACACTTGGAAACTAAAGAGAAGACAAAATTAAAGTATAGATATTTTGATGTTCAGTATAGCAAAGCTCAAACCTAATTTTTTCCCCATAGGTAACTGTGGCATTTACTCACCCCAGTAGAGAGCCAGAGAAGCATATGGCAAAGAGAGATTCAGTGCTGTGATTGAGTGGGTTTTTGAATGGGACATAAATGCCCTATAGGATTAGCTACAGGCAAGGGCTGAGTAAGTGCCTGTCTGCTGGTATGATTGAGGGGTGACAGGTAATCTCACTGCCCAAATGTATGCATATCCCCTAAACCACCATGCTGATGTTAGAGAATCATTCCTTTGGGTATTATTTCTAAAATGGCTCTGTAAAAATGCAAATACTTTACCTAGAAGTAATGGAACATTAAGCCATTTACAGTCATTTAAATTTTAGGAACGCTTATAACATTGACACAGAGCTAGAGTAGATCCAGGAAAACAGGATATATAAAAGAATTATTGACTCAGAAGACTGAAAAGTCGTACCTCAAAGAAGGCTATGAAAAGCTGGGGATAGGAGAGAGCTGTACCTCAGAGAAAACAGTACTTTGGGAGGGCAATTGAAGGACCAGTAGGTAAAAAGGGGAAGTGAAGCAAAATCAAAGAATACGTTTCCAAAATTTACTAAATTCCCCAAGATCTGACTCTGATACTGTGAGCTAAACCAGAACTGATGACTTTGAGCATTTAGGCCATGTTAGGAATGTCAGTTGTTGACCGGAAACATCCCAGTGACCAGGAATCTCGAACCTTAAATTTGCCCTTGGAAATCTGAGCGTGTACCTGAGTTTCCTTTATTTAGTGGAAATAATTGGCAGACCTTTCCCTCAAATACTATCTTCACATTGTAATTATAATTTTCTTCATTGCCCTTCAGAGTGTAAAAAAAATAATAATAATAAATTGAACCATTGAACCAGATGGAGTTAAACAGACTTTATTCAAGACAATTATAGTAAGGGAGAGAGATTGGACTCCATTGCCATTGAAAGAAAAGGGAGAGAATGTGTGAGTGTGATGAGAACTAAGATTTACTCTTAGCAACTTTCAAATATGCAATGCAGTATTAACTATAATTAATATACTACACTGTACACTATATCCCCATGACTTATATTTTATAACTGGAGGTTTGTACCTTTTAACCAAACCCTTCACCCTTTTTTTCTTATACCAATCCACTGCTTCTGGCACCCACCAATCTGTTCTCTTTTCTGTAAGCTTGTGTTTTTTTTTGGGGGGGGAGCAAGGTTGTTTTGTTTTTGTTTTTGTTTTTAATTACACGTGTAAGTGAGATTATGTGGTGTTTTTCTATCTTACTCATTTAGTGTAATGCCCTCAGGATCTATCCCTGTTGTTGCAAGTGGCAAGATTTCATATTTTGATGGCTGAATAATAATCCAGTAAACACACACACACACACACACACACACACACACACACACATATGTGTTCTTTATCCTTTCATCCATCAGTGGACTCTTAGGTTGTTTCTGTATCTTGGCTATTATAAATAATACTGCAATGAACATGGGGGTGCATATGTCTTTGAGTTAGTATTTTCTTTTTCTTTGGATAAATACCCAGAAGTGGAATTGCTGGGTCATATGATAATTCGATTTTTAATTTTTTTTGAAGAAACTGCACGTTCCCACCAACAGCACACAGGATTCCCTTTATTCCTTGTCCTCGCCAATACTTGTTATTTTCTGTCTTTTTGATAATAGCCATTCTAACAGCTATAAAGTGATATCTTATGGGAGAATATTTTTAAATGCTGGGGAGTGAGCTAATGGAAAAGTACTAGAGGACCTTAGGTCTACAGGGATTGTATGTTTTTGCTAATTCTTCCTTACTGATGTTAGGCTCCCACCCTCCCACTGTGACTTGGCTTAGGGAGTGTGGTCTCCCTCAATGATTGCATTTCAAAAGAATGACACCCAGCTCCTTGAGAAAGACATTTCTAGGTTGTAGAAGATTTGCATCTCAAAGGGACAGAGAAAATTTACAATTGCAAGTTTTCTAAAGTGAGTACTCTTTTTTTTTAAAGATTTTATTTATTTATTTGAGAGAGAGAATGAGATAGAGAGAGAGAGCATGAGGAGGGGAGGGTCCGAGGGAGAAGCAGACTCCCTGCTGAGCAGGGAGCCCGATGCGGGACTCGATCCCAGGACTCCGGGATCATGACCTGAGCCGAAGGCAATTCGCTTAACCAACTGAGCCACTCAGGCTCCCTAAAGTAAGTACTCTTAAGGGAGGACATTTTAGTCAGGAAGAAACCTGTCTAAAGTTTAGTCAAGCTTAGGGGAACATTAAGGCAGTCTTCGTCAAGAGATTTCTGAGTTTATTCACATTTTTCTACAATTTGATCTCAACTTCCTCTTTCAAGCTCCCCATGCCCCATTTATGCTCAGTATATATTGTATATTTATGTATACACTTACAGCAATAACGATTATATTAATCTTTCTCCTGTATGTATAACACTTCACATTTATGAAGCATTTTTCTTTTTCCAATACATCATATTTAATGTGATCTATTTTTTTTTTACTACGAACCTGAACCAAACAGGCATTTTGCCTACTTTATAGCTGGAGCCACAGAGTTTTGAGTCCACGTTTTATGCTTCCAAGGCCACTGTTAGTCTTTGTTTAGCCTTATCCATCTCATTTTTAAATTTGATCTCAAAATACTATCTTCATTCCAAACCCAAGGAGAGTGGATGCCAATGGGGCCAGAAGTGGGCTAGAGGAAGGTGTGTTATGAAAACGGGAGGATCCTCCCATGTTATTCTCTAGGAGTTGCATCCCAAGTTCTTCTTGGCAACTAGGTGAGTGCTTGAGTGTCTCACAGTGCTAATTAATTCTGAAAAGAAAAGTAGAAGAAAGTGGAATGATTGACAGCTGCCCTACACGGCAGTGTGAATGCCAGTTAACAGATGCCACTGATCATCTGCTTTCAGCTCATTTTCTTAAGTCCATCAGCAGAATGGAAGGAAACTTTTATAATTTTTTCATGAGTTTAAACTCAAGCAAAACAGCACTTTCTCTAAATAATGTACATTCAGTATTTTGTAATCCTTGGGCATTATTGCCTTTGCCAGTGATTGCTAATTTTCATGGGCTCCTGACTATCATCAGTAGCAGCTACAAAATTTAATTAGGCACCTACTATATGCAAGATTCTATGAGAATTCAATGACATAAAAAGATGTAGACAATTTTACTCTCAGCTTAAAACCAAGGATAAGAAAAACATACTAGTACACAAAAATATAAAGCAACATTTAGTAAGCACCAAATCACAAGAATTACTGAAGTTATTAAAAATGGGGCTCTGATGGCACAATTTCATTTATTTTCCTCTTGATTGATAACTTTTGTTTTTGTCCTAGTATGACATTGCAGCATACCTCTTATAGGAGTCATTAATTGTTGTTAATTAAAGAAGTTTTACTCCAGCTTTACTCTTTCCCTCAAGCAAAGAGAGTTGATTTTGATGAAAGTGCCTGATCTGGAAAGTGAAGGGGCATATTGAGTAATTCTTGCAAGTTAAGTCAGAAGTCTACTCCTTTTAATTTTAGTAATACTATAATAAAACTAAAGTAATAGCAACATCTTTTATATTTATTCTTAAAGTTAATAAAACTTGTGTATTTCCATGCATTCATGTGATTCTTATCGAAATTCTAGTCTGGAATGGCTAGGTTTTAGAATTGAGGAAATGGAAACTCTAAGGTGCTAAGGTTGGAGCTAAGGATCAGCATCCATGGTGTTTCCAGTACATCATACTATTACATTGTATCTAAAATAACAAGACTGGGGAATTCTAAGACCTTATGGATCATGACCTATATAAGACCAGTTTTTAGACATAATTGTAAAGTTGGAACAGCCTATTTTCAGTGGCCTTAATTCCTATTCTACAGCCTCCCTTCTATCCATTGATCTTCCACTGTATTTCTCCAATCCTACCTGTCACCTCTCTCTGGGTGGAAGGCTTATATTGTTAAATCTTTATTGGCAAAGTAGAAGATGAGATGTACATTCTGGAGAAATTGCCTGATATTATTACGTAGCTGTTGTGTCTCTCTACTTAATACTTCTGGTCCCGAGTTAGGAAAGAGACTTTGTAAAATTTCATGTTAGGGTCTCACTAGCAAGTTCTCTATCCTTCACTGTTCCACTAGAATTAGCTCCTTTTGGGAATCTCTCAAACAAAAGAAGACCTGACTTACCTTCCTCTATGCTTTGGTAGCACCCTAGACTTATCTCTATTGCAGCACAATGTGTTACATACAGTTACAATATTTTCACGCTGAATGTGTGAACTTTAAGAAGGGTTCTGTCCTCTTCATCCTGAGCACCATGCCAAGTACAGTGTAAGCACAGTAAATAGTTTCCAAATGATAGAATAAATGAGATGGGATGGAATAATATTAAGATGGTCTACATAGTCTCCCAGTTTCTTGTAACATCTAAATTAGAATAATACTGTGTTTATTAAGGAAATTCACATGCATTCTCATTCCTGGAAAGGACCCTTAGGAAATCACTTTTAAAGGTCTAACAAAAGTAAACGGCAGAGACTTGCAATTGCCAAGGAAATCTTTTGTCAGTGACACATAAGTTACAAATCAGAGTAGGTGAGAGCATACATCTCTTATCTAATCACTCTGGAATGTTCCCGAAACCAATAAAGAAGATGAACTATTATGGTCCAGATGTAGCTGCACTTAAGAACTGTTATTTTAAGATCCCTCAGTATAAAATGAACTAGATACACACATTAAATTATTAACAGGCTAGCTTTATAAGCCTGAGCGAAGGTGCAAACAACCGGGAGAGGAGAGCTATGAAACAAAGTAGATCAAAGGACGTGATTTGATCAACACTTAACAGATAGCCTTTCAGTTTTCTTCTCCTCATATCAAGGAGCTTTTAGTTGCAATTACAATCAACTGAGTGAAGCAGCATTCAGACCACCTGGAAGCAGGCAAAGTATCATTGGTTCCAGCACAAATACATGTAATTTGGTTCTATTTATCTGGGTGGTAGGACATATTTTAAGATTCCCTTTAGCTTCTCTTAAGATTCCCTTTAGCTTGTCCCGTGTCCTACCCTAGCAATTTGAAGCCAATTTCAAATGAACTAGATCCTACTTCTAAATGTGATTAAATAATACTGAGTAAGCAATTGAAACTCTTTCCAAATTCAAATTTCCAATCTAAGTCTGAGACTTAGCCTAGTGATTAAAGAGTGAGGAAACATTTTACCTTACAGAAAAGATGTATTGATGCTTGTATTTATATATTTTACACCATTACCATTTTTACAAATAAGCTGTCCACAACAGCCTTGTGAAGTAAGACAAGCATTATCATCCTCATTTTATACCTGAGCAAACTTTAGCTTATTGGAGTATGTGTAAGCTACCCATAGCAGAAGACATGTTAAGTATTAACAGAAGAGTAGGCTATTTCTTTGGCCAAGAGAAATGATCAAAAGTTAAGTCAAGATGGTAATTACACTTGGGGACACCAGAGGAATCTTTGAGACAGGGTATTTACTGAAATTATGGGATGAAGTTTTAGATAGCGTGCAAAGTGTTTATGGATTTATAGCAGCATGCAAACTATCCCCCCAACTGCATCAGTATTTGATCAGAAAAACAGAACCACTGAGAATGATATATTCATATATACATACATATATGGAGACGGGGTGGGGAGACAGACAGACACACCTCTAATAGGAACCTGACCCTATTCAATTTTGAGAACTGATAAGGTTATTTCCTTTGCATCTAAGCTTGAAAATCTGTCAGGCAGCCAGGAAGGGATGATAGGTAGTGAAGTAGGGTAAGGCAAAGACAAAACAGAAATCAGGAGGATGAAATAGAACCCACAGGATGGATTGGAATACCTGTTTACTTCTTACTACTTCCAAGCCTCAATGATGTGGGCAATCTTAGGAAAATCTGGTACCCTTCGTCATGGAACAAAACACATACCTGGTCCAGAGGTTGGACCAGTGGAAGAACCAGTGGAAGCCAAAGGAGTTGCAGGCCCAGTGATTGTCCCACCCACACCAACAAGATGATCCCACCCATCAATAAGTACAGTGTATTTGAGTTACAACAGTTCTGGTACTCCTGGACTGACCCTTCAGACTTAAAATTCTTTTCATTTTCCAAATCTCAGTGTTTCTTGAAGTCCATCCAATCTCAGAATTAAGCAGAGAAGGGAAATGTGGAAAACATAGTTCGTTTAGCTATATTGAACTGCTAGAGATCTATTGTACTACTATCAGAGGTGCTGTGTAAAATGCATACAAAAAATTTATAAAGAAGATCTATTCATAAATATCAAAAGCTATCAAGGACAAGAATATTATTTTTACTGATTGTTAAATAGATATAAGTGCTATGATGAAAAGTTGAGCATGAATAAGGTTTCAGGAGTCTAATGGTGCATTTAGCAGACTAATACTTTTTAGATTCAAGGAATATTTGTGGTAAGTTTGAGAAAAAATGACCTCTAAAATAAGAGTTGAGGCTAGGTTAAAAATGAGTAAGATGAGGGATGCCTGGGTGGCTCAGTCAGTTAAGTATCTGCCTTTGACTCAGGTTATGATCCCAGGGTCCTGGTATCAAGCCCTGGGGAGCCTGCTTCTCCTCCTCTCTCTGCTACTCCCCCTGCTTGTGCACGTGCATGCTTCTCTCTGTCAAATAAGTAAAATCTTAAAAAAAAAAAATGAGATGAGGGCAAAGGCAAATGATTTTCCTAAGCAATGGATCCAGGTTCTAGCTTTACCAGGTAACTTAACAATATAAATATAAATGACCAACTTGTTGAAGAGAATTTAATAACACTGTGGAGATTGTCTTCTAAGAAATGTGGACACCACTGGGTCATCAGGAGATGTAATGAAAAACAACAGAACGGTGAGAGGGTTGGGGGAGACACAACTAAAACAGAGTATCAACTTCTAGCTCCGCCCTCCAGTTAAGTATTGATGAAATAAAAGCAGTGTTAATGGATTTCCCATTAAAGAAAACGATTGCTTTTTAAAAAACAGATTGCCAGATTGAGAGTCCTGCCCATTCTCAGCTTGCTAAGAACTGTATTCATAAAATAATCCTGACTTTTATGAAAATATTCTCCACATATTTTTTGAAAGTTTATTTGATCTATATAAATGTCTGTAGCTAATCCCTTCTTTCTGGGTAGTTTAAAACTTATTAAAACTATTTCATAGGTATAAGACTATTTAGGGTTTCTATTTCTTTTTGATTCTATTCAGGTAAATTTTTCTACAAAGGTATCTATTTGCCTAAGTCTTCAAATTTTATGGTATATAATTAAGTATTATCTTTTACATTTCTATTAATTTTTAAATCTTAGCTTCATGGTTCTATATTATTTCACTTTTCCAATATAGTTTATCTCTGTCTTCTCTGTTTTACTTCATTGTTCTCATCATATTAGTTGTAAAATCAAACTTTGGCTTTCTTGAAACTCTTTTTCCTATTGTCTATGTTATTAAATTTTGTTTTATGTTAAAATTTTCCTATATTTTAATTGCCTCTTTCCTACTACTTTTCTTTGTTATTTTTTCTTTTCAAGGTCCTAAGTTAAATGCTTAGTTGATTTTGTTTGTCTTTAATTCTAATATAAGAATTTAAGCCTGAATGTCAATCAAAATAAAGTTTTTTAAAGCATGCCACAAGTTATGTGGTGTATTTAACCTTTTGGTTTTAAGAATTGAAAACTTTTGCTATGACTTTTTTTAACCCAAGAATGATTTCAGTTTTTTTTTTTAATGTATAGATATTAAATTATACTTTTGGTACTTCCTCTTTGTATTGTGGAAAGAAAAAAAAGTCAATATACTAATACATATTTGACATTTGATGAGACAAGTTTATCTCTTATTTCATGTTGATTTTTATAACTGTCCAGTGTGTGCCCAAGAAAAATGTGTGTTTACTACTTGTGGGTAAAGACTTCTGTACATGTCAAGCAGGTGAAGATTGTTAATTGTGCTGTTTACAGTATCTGTACTTTTAATTTGGAGGGGTAGGGAGCTGAGTGACTTTTGAGTTTTTAAAATGATGTTGAAATATTCCATTATGATAGTGGATTTGTCCATTTCTTCCAATCTTTGTTAAAACTTCTATAATCTCAGGATATTTTATTTGATGTATGCCTTGTTAAGTCTACATAATTGAACACTTTATTATATACTATCCTCTATATATCTCTAGTAACAAAATAATTTTAAAGTCTATTTTGCTCAAGGTGAATATATTTGCTCTCCTTTGATCAGTATTTGCTCACTGAATCTTTAGCCTTATGTTTTAATTGTATCTTTTATAAACGGCATATAGGTATATTTTCTTACCTATATTTAATCTAATTTTAGAATTATCTTTTACATGGTAGATATTTTATTTTATTTTTAATTTTTAAGTTTTAAAATATATTTATATAATTTTTTATTTTTTTCTATAATTTTTGATATATTTGAACATATTTCTGACTATTTTCTTGAATATTTACTTATCCTTTTCTGTGCTTTTTTCTTTTTTCTTGCTTTTATTCAAATTAACTAAGATTTTCTCTTATTGATCATTTTTGGATTTTACACATCATATTTATTACTTTATCCTTTATTTTTTTCATGAATATTTAAAGTCTGAAGTATGGAAAAGATTTTGTCACACTTCCAAAAAATATAAGAATCTTGTAATTTATTTCTGATCACTCTCCTGACTATACTGTTTTTATACCAACATTTTCGTGGTTTACACCTATGTTTTAATTCCACAAATGACAAATAATATTTATATATGTACTCACAACATATGTGTGTATAGTCTGTACACTACTTCTATCTAAATCTCAAATTGTGCTTCTCAAATCATGCCTATCCATTGGAAATACATTTGGAGGACATTTTCTGGCACACTTCTGTTTATTTCCTTTCTTGAAAGATAATTTTGGTGGGAACATATTTCTAAGTTAACAGTTATGTTCTCTCAAAATCGTGAATGTATTTTTCTATTGTCTTTTGGTTACCATTTTTAATGTTGAAAAATCCTTGTGGTTGAGCTGTATTTTTAAGATAGTTTCTTGTTTATTCATGTTCTTCCATTATACAATAATGTGTCTTGGTATCTATTTCTTTTTTTTCTTTAAAGATTTTATTTATTTGAAAGAGAGAGACAGAGAGAGAGAGAGAGAGCAAGCATGAGCAGGGGGGAGGGGCAGAGGGAGAGGGAGAAGACAACTCCCCACTGAGCAAGGAGCCCAATGCTGAACTTGATCCCAGGACCCTGAGATCATGACCTGAACTGAAGGCAGATGCTTAACCGACTGAGCCATCCAGGTGCCCTGATTTCTTTATAATTATTCTGCTTGGGATATATTCTACTTTCTGTGTCTAGGTATTTATGCTTTTAATCAACTCTGGAATATTCTGAATGATGGTCTCTATATTTGCCCTATGTCCATTTTCTCTATTGTCTTCTCCTAAGGATCCCGTTAGAAGCATTTTAAGTCTCTTCATTCTCTAGACCTCTTAATTTCTCTTTGATATTTCCATTTTTTTATCCTTATTTATTCCTTATGAGCACTATTGTCTTTGCTTCTTCTGACACTCATACATCTTGGCTTCTCTAATTCTGTGTTTGTTGATCTTTGCTTGTGGACTGGTCAGATGATAGTGAGCCATGGAAACCTGCATGCATACTTTACAAAGCTTTCCTCCAGATTGGATTTGCGTTTGCTTCCTCTGGGCACCAGAGAATTCTGATTACATCAATTCAGTCTCCAACTGAGAGTCTTAGCATATAGGTGTTCTGAGCTCAATTTCCATACCTCCCTGGTTGGCCATGGCTCAGTATCAAGATCTCAGTGATGCTGTTGGCATCTACTTTCAGGGCAACCATACCCTTTGTCTACCTCTTACCATGTAACTCTCTTGGTTCTGTCTTTGGATATAGCTCACATTATTTTCTTTTTCCCCCTCCCCTCTCCCTTTCCCCTTTTTCTTTGTTTTCCTTTCCTTTCTTTCTTCTGGACATCAGGGAACTTACAGATAGCTTCTAACCCTTACATTCCCAGTAATAAAGTTGTCCCAGTTTTTTTTAAATTGTCTTATCCAAGATCTAATGGTTCACGATAGGAAGGATCCCTCATATTACTTAGTTAACTGTATGACAGTTCAACCTAAGGATATACAATTTTCTTTGATTCTAGAAACTTCTCAGTTGTTTCTTTGAATATAACTTCTCTTCCATTTCTTCTGCTAGAGATGGAGTAGTAGTAGTAATAAAAGAAGTAGTGTCAGTAGTACTAGTAGCAGTATGCTGTGGTGATCCTTTTAGTAATTTTTGAGTGAAGACAGATCAACATAGACGAGTAACTCAGAGTAGCCTTGTAAACCAAATGAAAGCATATTAGGGTAGTTTGTATTCTAAATAATTTATGGAATGGAGAAGCAAAGAGCATCTTTGGGTACTGACCTTAGGGAATTTTTTAGCAGAAGGGGAGGAGCATCCTGTATTTTAAATAAATCCATCCTTTTACTGGGAATTGTTCATGGGGTGTAGGTACTAGAGGAAGTATTGACAAAAGTTTGCCTCTAAGCAGAGTTGGAATGAACACTCTTGTGAAAGAAGATCATCATTAATAGAAACAAACATAAAATTATGATTAGCACTCATTGTGAATTCCTTAATTTTTATCTTCTAAATTATTCTCTTGGGTGTTCCTCAAACTCTTCTTTTTGGTACTAAAATCCATATACTTGGTCTCTTAACCTATAAACTTTTGATACCATGTCCTGTTTTTGTCTGTTTCTTTGTTTTTTGACCATTAATGTATGTAGATTTTTATTTTATTTTTAAAGTTTTTTTAAGTATAGTTGACACACAATGCTACATTAGGTTCAGGTGTACAACGTAGTGTGATTCAGTTTCCCTGTATGTTATTGATACTGTGTCCTATTGATGCTTCCTTCTTTGCCTCTCTCTGTTCATTTATTTATCTCCATATTCAGTTTTAATCACCACTGATTCACCAGGACAATCACAACTTGGTCTTCCCGCCTCCCATCTAAAGAAATCACTTACAGATTTTTTCCCTCATGTTCCACTCTGATCCTGTTGCTTTGCTATTCATTTTGTGTTTTTGATATTTTTTACTGGTATCTCAGTCTTAGCGCTCTCTTATCTCCATTTATGTCCTCCCTCTTCTTATGCTCCCACACCATACTAGATGCAACTGTTTCCCAAAATACCATTGATACTTGACTGTGTGTCACAGATCTTATTAAAATTTTGGGAGGTTGCAGTGAAGTGGTTGTATCACAGTGCACCACAGAAAATAATTTATATCAGATGGTAGAAATCCATATTCCAAAACACCAGACTCTTCCCTGGGATTTTCCCCTTTTGTGTTCAAATCTGTGTGTCAAGGGATTTATCTAAACAAAGAGTCCTCTGCCTAGGAGAGCAGTCTTCTTTCTCCTAGAGGGCAAACATGGTTTTCAGCAGTACTTTTTTTCCTCTGATACTATGGAACATGGGAAGTTTCTTCTCTGCTGCTTCCCTCTTCCTTTCTCACACACCACACCAAACTTCAAATAATTGTTCTTTTGCCTGTTCAACAACAGCCTGTGCACTGAATGCCCTTATCCCTCCTCCCAGGCTACTGAAAGTCACGGAAATTCTATGTCCAATGACCTACCCCTTTAGCAGGTGCCTTGGAATATTTATTACTACCTTTGTAACACAGGGCAAATATTTCTCTTTCTCGTGAATACTCATGTTCCTTAAAGATAGATACTGCTTCCTGGTACCATGCAGTGTAATAGCTGGAACAGAGTACATATTTTATACTTTCTTGCAGAATGAATGATTTTTTTGTCCCTTAAATTTCTCCGGAGATATATAAGTAGAATAAATGCTGCCTTCAGAGTAGCATGAAAAGAGTTCCTTTATTAGCATAATAAAATTTATGCAATCACAAGAAAGTATTATAAAATACCACAAGCAAAAGAACACTAAAATATATTTATAAATGCCAACCCTTTACAATCATTATCACTAACCTTCACAATAACTCCGAGAAGTGGGTATTAACATCCTGATTTTGTGGATGAGCAAATGAGTCTCAGACCTATTAAATTTCCAAAAGATGAATTATTTAGAGTTTATATTAGGATATGGCCTCCTGGAAGAGGATTTTTTTTTATCATAAATCACAATCTTTAAAAAGAAAAATTGAGGGTGCCTGGGTGGCTCAGTCCATTAAGTGTCTGCTTTCAGCTCAGGTCATGATCCCAGGGTCCTGGGATTGAGTCCCACATCGGGCTCCTTGCTCAGTGGGGAGTCTGCTTCTCCCTCTGCCCCTCCCCCTTCTCGTGTTCATTCTCTCTTTCTCAAATAAATGAATAAAATCTTTAAAAAAATTGAATTTATATATCACTTTGGAATACCTTTTTTTTTAATGATTTTATTTATTTGAAGAGAGCGTGCACATGCACTAGTCAGGAAAGGAGCAAGGAGGGAGAGAAAAGGAGGGGGGAAGAATCCCAAGCATATTCCACACTGAGCGTGGAGCCCGACCTGGGGCTCAGTCACCCCAAGATCATGATCTGAGCTGAAACCAAGAGTCAGACACCCAACTGAGCCGCCCAGGTGCCCCTGGAATGCCTTTTTCTTGTCTGATTAAAATTTCAAGAAATGCCCAGAGTTTCAAGTGCTACAATAAGAATTTTATGGTCAACTGGCACAGGGTTGGAGATACCAGGGTCTTCCTAAACTTTAGGCAAACAAAACAAAGATGAGGCAGAGCAACCATTTTCAAAAGATGGGAAGGGAATTCAGGTCACTAATTACCAATTCCCAATGTTGGATGTTGGTCCCTGGGTCTCCTACTGCAGCATTATTCTCTGCCTGATGCTCAGTGTCTTGGCCAATCAAGTGTATAATTGTCCAAAGGAACTGATGTACCCACCACTTCAATAAAACAATATTTCACAATCTGAGAAATTTTCATGAGTAACAATGCTTTTTTTTTTTAAGATTTTATTTATTTATTAGAGAGAGAGAGAGAGCATGAGAGGGGGAGGGTCAGAGGGAGAAGCGGACTCCCCGCTGAGCAGGGAGCCCAATGTGGGACTCGAACCTGGGACTCCAGGATCATGACCTGAGCCGAAGGCAGTCACTTAACCAACTGAGCCACCCAGGTGCCCCAACACTGCTTTTTTGAGGATTATCTAAAATTGTCACTTCAGTGTCTATATACTTTCATCCCACCTCATTCAAATTTGTTCTATCATAATTGCCTATATAATTTCTGTTTGGGAGGGACAAAGGATATTTCAGTTAAAACCTTTGCCTCAAATCTTCTTTGCTTCTTCAGAGTATGAAAGGACCAGTAAGCTTGAGAAATACTGAAGAGATATTTTTTCATATATTCAACAAATACTAAGTAACCTACTTTATACCCAATACTTTGTGTAAGGCCCTGAGAAAATAGTGAAAATGCGGGGTTGCGGGGCAGCATTATTCCTGCTCTAGGTGAGCACATAGGATAAATAGAACTTAATGGGCAAGTAAAATACAGGTTTATAGTTACTTTGTGAGTGAGACAGGTCGAGAGAAACGTCTATGAATCCCACTGCAAGAGACCTTCCTCAGGCTTGGGGCAGTGCTATCTCATCTGAGCACCTCCACTGAGAAGTACAAGGAAGAGCATTATATGAGGAAGAGCATGTATGCACATATGAAAAGGTTACTGACAAAAGATTGTCAGTTTCAGAAAACAGTATTTAGTATGGCTGAGATGCGACCAAAGACGAATTGTGGTCCAGATCAATATGCAAAACAAAGGAGGAGTCAGGAGTGAAGGAGAACATTAGGAAACCCCCCCTCCTTGGTGGGGGTTAGGGGGCAATTCTAATACTCATTGCTACCTAATATTATATACCATTTGAGCTTTGAGTCTTTTGTTACCTGTTTTCTCTCAGAATCTCCCATTAAAATGCAAATGTAATTGGAAAGTATATTAATCAAAACCCCTTTACAAGCTAAGAACTTGGTTGATTTTAGAATAGTTGAGAGTGTAGGTGGAAAATTGCCAAAGGAAACTTCACCCATTCTACAATTTTGCTGCAGGCCACCTCCACTTGTAATTATCATACCCCCCCTTCTACTCCCTAGGAGGGCCTGTATTAATGCTTCAGTGCCAAGACCTTAAGGCAGGGGCTTCCAGGCTGGCTGGAAGCAAACAGTAGTGAAAATGTCATAAGCACATCCTCAATAGGTTTCCACCAGTTTCTACAGACTCTGAGATGTGATTCCAAAGTTTTCTGGGTAAGCATCCAACTCTGGCCTTCTGAGATTCACCCATCACCAGTCTTTAATCCTTTCAAATGTTTGAAAATGATAATCATATCCCTCTTCCCTTGAGCTGTGAAGATTGCATTTTACTTGGTTGTTCGTAAATCAATCCTTTCTGACACATAGGCGATGCCTTTGCAACAGATTTACAATTGTATTGTTAATTTAGGACAAAATCAGTGTATACACATTACTTTAAGAAAAAAAAATCTAGATAGGCAGGAAGAATAAGTATGTCATATTTAAATACAAAATCACAGATTCTGGATATCTATATTGCTCCTTCCTCTCTACCTCTTAACTTCAGAGACACAATAGGAAACTCTCAAAATGGGATGTATAATTAGCTTACATTAGTGCTTGGTATCCACTGTATTCCTTATTTCATAGTTTTCAGCAGCTTTTCCTGCTACCTGTATGGAATTCTGAGCCTAAAGGTACACAGTTTTCCTAGAAGGGAAGGAAAGCTTTAACAGGACTTAAGAGGCAGGTATAGAATGGGGAGGTGTAGATAAAAGGATGGGGTAAAAGATAAAAGACACCGTAACACAATTTTATCATAATTCATACCCGCCCTACCCCCCTTCCTTCCTTTCTTCCTTTTATGCTAATGACTGGCATGATTCATTAATTAGACCAAGACAATTTAGAGGGGAATCTAAAACATCCATTTATGAGATAGACAAGTCTGAGTTCAGTCTTCAGATGGCTATTTTTTCTTCAGACTGGATATATATGCCCAGGATAATGGAAGAGAACCTGAAATAAGAGCAGAATTTATATGTATTTTATTTGCAATATATAGCATTGTAGTAGAGATCATTAAGACTCACTATATTTAAGCTATAATCCATTTGGGAAAAATAAAATGAAGTACACATTTTTACACATACAAGGAATATAATTTCCAAATTCAAATTATTTTGACTCTCCCCCATTCTCCATTCCAAAACCTTTTTGCCAGACTAAATCTATGCCTTTGGCTGTTGACTTGACGAAATGAACCAGATAATTGCCAAATTTTTACTTTATTATGTGCCCATGTAGACACAGCCTAATTGGACCATATAATGAAATGTTTAAATATATCCGTACATTTTGCATGAAATGAAAGCCCACGCCAATCCTCCTCCTAGAACTTGGTCACTAGGGTATTTAAGGATGCACAACTGCAGCTGATGCAGAAGTTCTTTCCCAGATGTTCAATTTGACCTGGGGCAGCTCAATCAAAGTTTGTAAGGTTTCCAACATTCCTAGTGGGAATTTTCAGAAAAGAAGGCATATGGATTATTCTGGCAAGTAGATATGCAGACAGAAACTCATGTGCAATGACTCCAGAACTTGAAATCTCCCTGAGAGCAAGTCAAATAATAACATTATTTGTAACAATAATATCAATAAATAATGGAAGGAGCAGTGTTAATGCTTTTAAAGGAAATTAATCAACAACCCATAAAGGAATGGGAAGGAAGAAAGTGAGGTTGCAGCTGAGAGAGAGAGCAGAGACACAGGAAGAGAGAAAATGCAGCAAGGGTGAAGCCTAATGCATAGCAGCTATATGGTAAGGAAGAAAGGCAGGCAGAGGTTCAGGGACAACTCCTCCCCCCACCAACCCCCCGCCAAAGTTTATTGCCTCCATCCCAAATCAGATGTCTAAGTCATGAGGAAAACTAATTTTTACTTTAGAGTTATTAAATTCAAACCAACAGTTACACACTGAGATTTTATCACATGGTCAGCAGTGTCCTGGGCACTCTGAAGGAAGGCACGAGTTTAGGGCCTTAGACCCAGTTTTAAAATTAAATAGTTTTGTGAGATTATGCAAGGCATTTGAATTTAACCCCATTTTGTTTGTCTGTAAAAACAGAGGTATTAAACTTCCATATTTATTTCTTTGATACAGGAAATATATATATGTGCACACACATACACCTGTACTCCAGATGGCTAACAAACCTAATTGAAGGTTACTATATGTATAAATATTAAATTATCAGCAAAAATAATGAACTTGTGCACAATTTGTGGATTAAATACTGTGTTCCAATGTAGGTAGTGCAGTTACTCTAAGAAAGGAGAGCTTGATGATGGTTGAAAAGGATTGTAGGAGGTTTCCTGAAGGGTGAAGTTTGACCTAAGCTTGGATGAGCTTATTAGCTTGAGAGAATTGCAGAGAACATTCTCCTAAAGTTTAAAACCATGAAATGTGAATCAGTGGTACTAGAAGGATGACCAGTTAAACCTGGGTCACAGAGGAATTGTGCTGAGTATGAGAGTCCAGCAGTGGGAAATACGACCATTTGAGGTAGGCAGAATTGCAGATATTAAAGAGACACCATTTCACCATGTTGGAGTATAATGCCCTGATTCTTGAATTCATTAATGTTCTTCACTCATTGACACTGCCACCCACTCAGACACCTCAACCATTACCTTCCTCCTCTTGCTGGGAATCCCATAGATCTGTGAGTATACCTGTGAGTTACACATTGAAGACCCTGTTTCTTTCTCCTTCTCCCCTCAGTGCAGGCTGTGTCAAGGTATGGTTGTAGGTGCTGCTGCATGGCAGAGAAAGGTGGTTACCTGGGAGCTTAGGAAGAAGAGTTGGAAAATGAATGGAATGTGTACTTGGGAACCATCTGTGGTTGAAATCTGAGTAAGAAAATTTATCATGTCCAGAGAGTATAGATAAAACTGAAAATGGAATCAGAGTCAAAAAGTTGGGAGTGAGACTGGTGAAGAGACAGAGCAGATAGGTTAAATGAATGGAAAAGCAAAAAATAAGGAATCTAAGATGTATGCCATGGATTGGGTTAAAAACTTAGATATTTGTCGTCATTAGGAACTAGCCATGTATTCAAGGGGAGAATGAAATCTTTACAAACTTCTCCTGATAATCAGATCCATGATATGTAGTATATATACCTAATTTTCAAGGAGTATTTACATAGTATTCTTAATTTCTTGAACTCTTCTCTTTAGAACTGTGAAACCATATTCTTTTTCTTTCTTCATCCCCTAATCCATATGGCCCCCTTCCTAGCCCCTTTTCCTCTCCTGCTTCTGAAATTCTGGTATTCTGTAAGGCTGAAATGCAAAGAAAGAAACCACCTCACTCATAAGATAGAATTGTTTATCCTTTATGTTCTCATCTTAACAAGTACAAGGCTCTTGTCTACTACATATCACTTTACTTGCAAACAAGTGTTTCAGTATATATCTGCATTCCTCAACTCTGAGGTCCTTGAAGGCATGGACCATTGACAGAAGGAATGAATTTATCAATGGATTAATTAATGAATGCATGCATAAACAAATGATTGTCTCTACCCACGTGGTGTAGAGGGGTATTTCAAGGATATATTTGAAACATAGCCCAGTAGCTTAATTCTCTTCAGACTTTCCTTTTTACCTCATTTATCTATTCACCTGATTCATCTATGCTTTCATCCTATTACAGGCCACCATCATCTCTTCTCAGAATATCTAAAATCATTCTCTGAATCTATTCTTGATTGTATCCAGTCCATTCTGACAATGTGGATAGAGATTGTTTTAAAAACAAACCTAATTCTGCCAAATTCCCACCCCACCCCCACATTAAAACCTGAAATTAACGTCCACTGTTCTTAGAATGAAATTAATAATTCTTACCACAATTTAAAAGAGCATTTTAAATATTTGGAGAGCAACCCATTAGTGAACTATGATACAATATTTTTTAAAAGAAACAGGAAAAAAAAAGAAATAGAAGATACCAAAGAACACCATCCTTATTTAGGGTAATTACTAAGTGCATGTATGTGCATGGATATGGGCTTCCAATATAAAATATAATTTTTACTGTAGATCATAGTTAAGTGATCGTGAAAACTTTGGCCTCCTCTGATCTTGCCATTTTCATTTCCTGCTATTCTTGTCTCTTGCTAGCCCCACTGGCCTTTCCTTACAAGATAGTCATTCCATCTCTTCTATCACGAGGACTGTACATTATCCCTGAAAAGCTCTTCTTCCATCTCTTTATGTGCCTAAATTATCCTCTAATCCATAGTTTAAACAAAACTTCAGGGAAAATTTCTCAGCCTTAAGATGAGATTAGTTCTCCCTTTTGTATATTATCCTAACACCCTAAGTGTTACGTTTCCCTAACATGGATTCTTTGTCCCAGTCTATTATTTATTCAACATACGATTATTAGGAAGCAATTATCAGCATCAGACTTTAGTCATTCAGTTTTAGTACCAAAAAAAATGACTTTAACTTAATGTATTAGGAATTCCAGGATATATCCTTTGTCATGGTGCTTGGTTTACATATGGGATGATAATATTTGGAAGAATTCGATAGTTATGAATTAATTTCTTCTATTTTATCAGATTAGCTGTTTCTAGCACAAACTGTAGTCTGTCTATTTAAGAAGCTCTATTTTGTCTTTCTAATTTAGTTCTGAGTCCGTTTATTCTCTCCTTCAAGCTCCTCTGGAGAATCAGTGTCTAATAATATTTCTTTTTTGTTTCTTTAGGCACAATCCTTTAGCCACAATTCTTTAGACTCAACCTGCTTTAATTCATGGATCCATCTATGAAAACACCTATACATCCTTTCAAACAAGTATTTATTACACATTAGTTGTAAAGTGGTAGATGAAGCTACTTTAACAGAAATGCCCCAAAATTAGTGATTAAGAAAACAACAGAGAAGTTGATTTATCTTTCACATAACAATCCAAGGTGAGGATTTCAGGATGTCAATGGCTCAACTCCAGGGGCCTAAGCTGATGGGAATTCTGTTATCTTTAATATTCAGTCTCTAAAGTAACTGAGTTCGGGCGCCTGGGTGGCTCAGTTCGTTAAGCAACTGCCTTCGGCTCAGGTCATGATCCTGGAGTCCAGGGATCGAGTCCCGCATCGGGCTCCCTGCTCAGCAGGGAGTCTGCTTCTCCCTCTGACCCTCTTCCCTCTCGTGCTCTGTATCTCTCATTCTCTCTCTCTCAAATAAATAAATAAAGTATTTAAAAAAAATAATAAAAAATAAAGTAACTGGGTTCATTGGCATACCTGCTAGCACAGGGGGAGAAGATAGGAAGTTCAGGATCAGAAAAATCATCTTAAATGAAGTGGAAGTTCATGTCTCATATCTGCTCATATTCCACTGATGATAGTTTGGTTATATAAACAAACCTAGCTGGAAGAGAGGCTTAGAATCATAGGTGCAGGTAGAATTACATATTCCATCTTCACCTCTGTTACTGTAGAAGAAGGGGAAAGTGGATATAGAGAGACAATTATCAGTCTCTATTATACTGAATTTGAGAAAAGCATGTAAAATGTAAAGAAAAAATGAATATTGGATTCTGTAAGATACTTAAATGTAGTAAACAAGGACAAACTAGTATAGAAATAATTATAATACTGTGCCAAAACCATGTAAGTGGTAACTGGGAGTCATAAATGTTACAGACATTCACAGAAGGGAGAAAAGTTGCAGATTGTGTGCCTGGAAGCCTTCAGGATATTGATGAGAAGTTAGCAGTGTCTGGAAGAATGAGGCTTCAACAGTGAAAGTAATTGTCAGAAATGTACATTTTCCACCAAGTTCTCTGTTACTCCGTTTTTCTGTCCTAAACATAACTTTCTTATCCACTTTAAAATCTGAAGCCACGTAAATAACATTATCATATTTAAGGAAACAGTTGTTAATTCATTATAGCTGCCCAGTGTCCTGTATTTTAAATTTTGTGGGAAACACATTTTTTTTTTCATGGGGTTGAATTCACTGAAAAGCACCTCTTTTGGGAATCAAAAATATCTCTATGAATATAATAGGAAAAGATAGGCTCTAAATGGAATCACTGAATCAATGGCTGTGAATAAATTGGCATGTGAGTTGAGTCAAAGGCTGCTCATGGGCCTTGAGCCCACAGATATTAGTCAAAAATCAGAAGAGGTCAGAAGGCTGCAAGAAAAATCTGCTGTTCATTATGGCCAAGTCAGAGATGATGCCATTACCTCATATTGCCTCCAAGGTGACATGGAAAATGTCTACTTTGTCATGCATTTGTTCGGGGTCATGTATAATGCACTGCTCATAGTAGTGGATATTCACAGTCTCATGTGCAAATACGTGATTAGTTAATCTGTTGAAGAGAAGCTAAGTGAGACTATCACATTGTCAGTTGCAAGGAAAGAAACATTTTTCCCCCCTATTGCTTTAATCAACTAGATGTTCATTCTCCTATAGATTAGTAGAGTCATCTTTTTGACTTCACACAGAAATTTAGGCAGTAGATGCGACAAACAGATTGACTTCTACTTCTTAAAATCTAAATAGGCCTAACCTTTCAGGGGTCTGAGGTGTTACCTGGCAGAGCTGGGTTTCTGTCAATTTTTCTTGCCCATCTGCTGCCCTCTAACCAAATCCTCCACCCCCAACTAGTATTTCAAAGGCATAATGTTTTTCAAATCCTCACCATTTTTAAAGTGACCACAGTAGGTAGGAGTATACCACTTGGTATCCTCCTGACTCTCAACAGAAGGTAAGGAGACACTGTTGTTAGCTACTTGACTAAAAATGGTGAACATTGTCATCTAGCCACAATTCCTCTGCTTTTCCTGACATTTCAAGGCCTAAATTACCTCTCAAAGCAACTCATAGCTTTTGATAATGATGCAGATCTTATTAGCTTAGTCCTAGCCTCTTCTTCATGACCCCTTCGTTTTTCTTCTCTGATCATCATTTTGACCCTACCACTTTCTTCCAGATAAAATTATATATTACTTAATATGTGATCTAGTATAATGCATGTGTGCCATTCACAGATGTATTTATGATTCAGGCTTCAGTGAATAACACTGTACTCTATTAACACACTTGACACTCTGTGTTGTATGACATTAACTGAAAAAGCAAACTATTGATATTAGTTGAGATAATAGCTAAGGTTTGTGAGGAAGAAAGGAAATGAAACAGGAATACAGTGTCTGAAATAGAAGTTTATTTCTCCACTGTGTAACAATCAAGTTATATTCTGCAAGTCCAGGGCAGGCAGTGGTTCTGTTATTCTTAAGATGTGGAAATTCTCCAGCTCTTGCCATTTTTGCGTAGCTGGTAAGAAAAGGAAACTAGGAGCACACACAGCCAATTTTCTTTCTTTTTTTTTTTCCGGGCCAGAGCTGGCACAGGTACACATCAATTTTCCTAATGTCACTGGCCAGAACTTGGTCATATGACCATAATAGGCAGCAAAGAAGGCTGGGGAATATAGTTTTTAGCTAGATGGTCATGTACCTCTCTAAATGCTATTAGTATAAATTAAGTAAAGAATGGCTATTAGACTACAACTAGTCACCCTCCACATGTGTTTTTTTTTTGCACTGGAAATATCTAAGAGCCATTAGGATCCTTCAGTCATACATAAAAAAAAAAATATATTCAGTTTATCAAAGGGTAAATGCTTCTTGATTCACCACCTCCCTGAGCTGAGGTCAGAAGTTTCTGCCAGGAATGCAAGTTGCTTTAAGGTGTGGCTCTGAGACCAATTTTCTGTAATCTTTTGCTCTCTCCAGATGAAGCAATGTGCCATCAAGGTCAAGCTCTAAATGATCTTTTTTTTTTTCCCCCTCTGGTATGCTACACTTGAGCAATACTTATTAGAAATTTTCTTTAGGAAAAAAAGTATAGTTGTGCATCATTTTCATTAAAAAGTCTCCCATTTATCCTAATATTTAGATCTTCATTAAAGTTTAACATCTCCTTTTACTTCAAAATCCCTGAGGTGGTATTTTACACATATTCTTCTCTCCATGCTGAGGAATTAATCTGTGATAATCTGCACACATTTTTCTAAAGCCTTATTTTACCCAAGGATTTCTGATACAACAAAGACTAAAAAAGCTACCTTTAATTGGCGTTTGTTATGTATTGCAACTTCTTCCATCATTATTAAAAAAAAAAAAGCTCTAGTTTTCTTAATCCAAATGTTTTTAATTTTTAAAAAGGTATCCAAAAACATGGTTTTGTAATTGAGCAGAATACAAAAACTTTTTTTTTAATCCCATCTTATGTGCTAGACCTTATGGGAAATTAAAACACAAAATACCACACAAATCACTTGGCCTTATGAAATGTATTCCTTAGTTAGGAAAACAGAATCCACATTCATTAAGCTATTAATGTGAAAATACAGCACATGATTAAGGGGCAAACATTATGTTACAGACAATAAATGCTTTTAGGTATTAGAAAAGGAGCTCCTAAAAAGGAAACTCCATGTCCTGTTTCTTCCTATTTTGCTTTGTACTCAGTAGTTACGTAATAAATGTTGGCTGAATCCATCAGCACTTTTATCCTGAGTCACAGCCTTAAAATGGTTGTCCCAATATTGAATGCACATGAAAGAAGGATCGGGATCAAATTCAGTAAAGAAAGTATAAAAAACCGTCAACATTAAATGAAAGATCGGAAAGATTCCATTAGGTCAAATTAATGGATTCCAAAACAGTTTTTTGGACATTTATTCTGTAGTCAGAGTATACTATTTGGCCCAGGTTTTCAGAGCTGCTAACTTCTCTGTGCAGTGGTCTTTAGATTAAGAGGTGGAGAGTTGATGGAGAGAGGGTGAAGACATTCCTTACCAAATACACGCTAGCTCATATTAAGGTATGTGTGGTCACTTGTGCATCTTAAAACCTCCTGGTAAAAAACTCCCCTTGGTCTATAGAAGGAAGGCACTAAATTTGGGGGTAAAAGCATTTGATCTGTGTGGCCTCTGAGTGCCATGTCAGTGGAACACATTAACTTTTCCCAGTGCACTCAATTGCCCTGTCCTTTACAACTGCATCACTATGCTGAAAAATGAGATTTTCATGGAAATGTTCAATTTTGCAGCTTAGAGATTTTGTGAAGGGGAAAAATATCATTTTTGCACTTAAACTGCTCCTTAAATCGCTCACTTCAGAAAGTTAAAATTGGCCCTGAATATAATGACACTGGATCAACATAAGTTGGGATATTTTTAACCCTCTCATCTTTAGTTAGCTCTGCTGTCCTTTGTCTACCTCAAGTCAAACATCCAAACCAGAATGAAATAAAGCTTCTAGCTTTTCTACCCTGCCTGCAAACAGTTCGAAGTATCTGGATATTCTGAATGCTCAGATTTCAGTTTTTTTGTCTTTATTTGTCTACTTGATGATAAGTAAGACTTTTGATACTGAATTCTACACATTAGGACTACACAGGACTGTGGAAATCTTCCTGTAAAAGAAAGGCTGCTTTTAGCTCAATATCATTCATCAACGCTTTCTTCCCCACACACATACACCAATACACCAATGAGTCCTGACTTCATTTTCTTTCTCAGTCTGCTTGTTTACAAGCCATCTGTAAAAGAGCTTCCTTTTCTGTGAAGATTAGGATAAAGCAGTAAGGTTTTAGTCATACATATTCAAAAGTGAAGTTGTAAGAGTCTTCACATTAGAAGATAAGGCTGTATATTTATTTTTTTTAAAAAATCATTGAGTGGTTTCTGAAGTTCTCTTTGACAGTTTATCTATCATGGTTCCTCTATTGAATATTCTAACACTGTGCCTATTTAATCTTCTGATGTAAACAAAAGTTTAGTTTTTTACATCTCCTTCACTATCTGAAAAAAATTTGAGACTGAATTTTGATTTATCTGTGAAAAACAGCTATCCAAAGTAATGAAAATACCCCCCAATAAGCAAAATGCCTATAGTATAATTCTATTTATTCTAGATTCTTTTCCTTATCTCTGACTTTCTTTTTATCATGATCAGTTTAACAAATATTTAATACTCACTGTAAATAAAGCCATTGTATGGAACTGTGGGGAGAAATAAAAGGGAATGGGAAAGTCTCTTTCCAAGTGAGTTTTGCTATCTCCTGGGATAGATTAGCCACCTTTCTCTAAATTCTGTGCTGACAAAATCCTATCTTCTCCATCATCCCTCTCTCCATTCACATCAGTAAGATTTATTCATAATACATTATTTTTTTTGCAATTAGGGATGACAAGAAATACTAGATATAGTTCCCATCTTTAAGTAGTTTGAATTTAATAGGAGGAAAAAAACAGCTGATTATTTAATAATCAATTATTTAGTTGAGGCCCCCAAACTTCTGATTGCAAGAATTCCCCGTGTGCTTTTTCAAAATACTTTCCTGAGCCCTTCTGAGCTGGAAGTTATTTCTCATCTTTAATGTTCAGGTGAAGCTGCTGGCTCATCTGCAGACTTTGAGTACCAAGGCCTGAGGACATACTGAAGCTGATTTTTATGGGGAAAGGATCTGATAAACTGTATTTTTTATGAGGACCCCAGGTTTGATCATGCTACGTTCCATAACACTGATCTCGTTTTTACAAGTGAGGGAAAAAAAAATAGTACAAGCTGACTAAATCAGTGTTTCCCAAAGCTAGCTATAGATCAAGATGGCTTTTCAAAAACCCTTACTTTTCCCTACTGAATAATACCCAAGTAGGAGGTGGCCTGAGCAGTGCACTTTTGAAAAGCTACCCAGATGATTCTTATGCATAATCAGGTTAGGCATCTCTGCTCTAGCACTTACCAACATTTATTACAGCAAGTTAGAGTAGGATGTTAGAGTGTTTGGAGCCCACAGAGTGAAGTGTGAATATGAATCATCACTCAGTTTTATAACCTCTGCTAAACGTGGTAGTTATTGGTGCTGTTCTCCTGGCAGGCACAGAATAGAATTGCATATCCTGGCCTTATGTTGTTGGGTTGGGCCAGCAGACAAGTTCCTTTCATAGGGGAAGGAGAAAGGTGAAAGTGAAATGTCAAAGTCTTTTTCCAACATGTGAGTGCGCCCGAGGGGTGGGGTTTAGAGTAGACTGACCCCTTTATTTCACCAACATGTTAGTAAACCTTTGGATATTAAAAAAGGTATAGCAATTTATTAGAAGTATAGAGCTAAACTGTTTTGCATGATCAAGGAAGAGCGGCATTTGCAAAAGTAGCCGTCATGAGCCAAGAAGAAGGACTCCACTAAACTGAGAAGAAGGGGCATGAGATGAGAGGAGAGTCCAGGGGTGGAGGAATGTAGGTGGATAGCAAGAAAGAAACATCTAGGAAAGAGGAATTTTTCTGAAAAGCTGAGAGAGAAGAATGGTGATCCAACTGGCAGGTAAAGGATATTTAAGAAGAGTATGGTTATTATCCAGTTTTAGTAATAAAACTGGATAGCAGTAAGTGGTGGAGCCCAGACCCAACTCACTCCTGTGAGATTCTGAAGATCCATCATTTTTCATTCTACCTCAACTCATGCAAATCTTTGGAAATGGAAATCTTTGGTCTGTTTTGCACCAGAAGGCAGATCTATAAACATGGGTAGAATTTTAAAAGATGAAGATTTTACTAATTTTTTGTAAGCACAAGACTATCTAATAATGGAATAGGTTGCCTCAGAAGTAATTTCTGCCATGCTGAAGGGGTTCAAAGGGAAGATGGATGAAAATCAGCCTGGAATATTGCAGAAAGGACTCCTTCTGTTGTCTGAAGTTGGATTAGATGTCAGCCAGAATCCTTTCTAAATCCCCAATTCTGTGCCTCTAGGGCTCTAAATGCTTTTTAGTGTAGAACAGTATATAAATAAGTTAAGACAAGCGATCAACCAACAGATACTACATTTCTACAGTGTGCAAGGCGCCAGGATTCTCATCTCACACCATGAAGATAGTTGCTTTTCCTACTTAACTCCCTGATCTCTGAGAGTGTGAATCAGGCTTGGTGTCAGGAAGGAAGTAACCAAGAGAAAAAGCTGTCAAAAAAAGGACCAGAAAAAAAAAAAAAAAGCCAAATGTTAACTTCTCACCATTTGCTCAAGTCTGGCTTTTCCTGAGCATCTTCTTAAAGTTCTATGTTGACCTCTCCCCCTCCCCTAGGTGTCAGAATGTGGGGGAAGAAGCCTGCTGATTGACTCATGAAACACATTACCAGAAGCTCTCTATTTTAATAGTTAAGGCCACGGAAGCAATTTGTACTTTACTTAGAAGTTTATTGCATTTTGATAATTGCTTTTCCCCTTGAACTGTAGAGTTTTAAAATATAATTTTTGACTGACTGTAAAAAGGAAAAAAAATCCATATAACTTTAAGAGCATTTTCAAAGCTTTTAAAGTCTCCACTAAACCAAAGCAGCCCAAAGTTACCTTGCTGAGTTGTTTCAAGTTAGCATCATCATCATTTTTTTTAACCCTCCCACATCCAAAACACACAGAGAAAAAGAAATGACAGAGATATTCTCTCTTACAGAGAATTCTGTCCGGGAACAATGTTTCTGAAGGACACATTGAAGGGAAGAGAATATCAAATAGCTGGTCAGTGAGCTTGGCAGGGCTGTGTTTGTATGTGCTCAAATAAAAAATGAGTCTCAAGTACCCAAACTCATAGAGCTCATTAGTTAAACTGTGTCAGTGAAATTAACTTTATGGATAAATTTTCCTGTGGATGGTCATTTTCCAAGTGTGAACATCCATATGGGATGTTAATCAATGGTCTATGCTGGTTTATAAACATAAAAATAATGACTTAGCCCAATCTCTTACGAGTTACAAAACCCTTTTACAAATCTTCTCATACATACTCTGTACATTTGGGAAATATTTACTTTATCTAGATCCACACAGATAACCAGGATAGTTTAGGATACTATGTGCAGTTTGAAAACGTTTCCTAGGATTGCTTTTGAATTTTTCCACTTTTCCCTAGCTGTGTTTGTATTAGACTTAGATTTAATTAAGAGTGTTGGCTAGCTAGCCATCTGAAAACCAAAGAACAATCATCTGCTTGTCTATAATAATTTATATTCAGTAAACTATGTTCACACTTTATTTTATAGGATTATAACCTTATTTTCTGAAAGAGGTCACCAAGTTAGCAGAAAGGTTTAGTGACTTGCCAGTGCCCCACAGGTAGATAGCAATAAAGCCAGAGTAGAAACCAGAATTGTTGATTCAAGATTTAAATTAGAAGTACCCATTTTGACACCAGTGAGGCAAATTGTCTTCCACCCTCTTATTTCCATCAATAAACGTGGAAACTTATGAATTTAGAGGAAAGTGCAGACATAGTGGGATATGAGAGTTTTCCACAAATGATTTATACTCAGAATATTCCAAGGAGGGGGCAGTGCATGTAGGGCTCTTATTTTGGACTTGTGTTTCCTTTTCTAGTCCAATCAATACTGAGTTTATTATCCCATCTATGTAATAAATCCATGGATGATAGACCCATAATAGGTGATGAGGGGAAATCAGGTGAATAACAGCTCATTTATCTAATATTCTATACTTTTCAAAAGTGCTTTCAGTTATCAGTGATATTTGATAAAAACACCCTAGTGAGCTTGACAAGGCAGAGATTTGTAGTGTTTGGCAATAGCACTAGTTAAATGACAATGGTGATTTTGTAAAATTGAAAGCCTTACAAACAACATACACCCTTCTACATAAATGTCCTAAAAAAGTAATGATAACCCAGCTCAAAACAACAACAAAGGGACTCTTCAAGTGAATCATGTTACCTGCACACACATTCAGGGTGTGCTATCTTCAGTTTAAAGATGAGGAAACAAAAGCAGTTAGAAAAGCAGACTTCATTACTCAGGCAGTTAGTGCAGAACCAGCAATAGATTGGAGCTAAGAAGGCAGTGGACAGCCACACTTCATTCACTGTGCCCCCTATTGTCTCTGTCAGAGGAAACTCTTTGCTAGCTGGGACATGAGTCCAATCATTGTGGTACTTCCCGTAATTTTTTATGAGAAGCCATATCCTAGTGGTGTAAGTATACACCACTCTGAGTTTTGTGGAAGCTTTTTCCCTCTTTGCATCACAAGGTTGTTCAATATTGTATTGGAGCACTTTGAACTCCTAGGAAGATAAGTGCTATTTAATTGCAAAGTGTTATTAGTCCTATGACTGTCATTATGTACACCAGCACAATTTTACAGTTAATGCATTTCAATATTACTGCTGTTGACATTCTTCACTTTTTTTTTTTTTTTTTTAAACTGGCTCAACGGCAGAATTGGATGTTTCAGGGGACTGGTTATTGGAAATTGGATTCAGAGTCTCTTGCTTCTAGGTTTTTAATATCCAACGCATGGCTCTGTTACCCCATGCTGGATGGTATTTTGGTTGTATCAATTCTGTCCTCACACACGATTCACAATCCCACAACATTAAGCATCAGGTCTACTTAATGGGAAAAGATCAATTTGCAGAGAGGTGTAGTTCTTTTTTTTTTTTTAATTTTTTTATTGTTATGTTAATCACCATATATTACATCATTAGTTTTTGGTGCAGTGTTCCATGATTCATTGTTTGTTCATAACACCCAGTGCTCCATGCAGAACGTGCCCTCCTCAATTCCCATCACCAGGATAACCCATCCCCCTCCCCCCTCCCCTCTAGAACCCTCAGTTTGTTTTTCAGAGTCCATCATCTCTCATGGTTCGTCTCCCCCTCTGACATACTCCCCTTTTCTTCCTCTCCTGTTATCTTCTTCTTTTTCTTTTTTCTTAAAATATGTTGTGTTATTTGTTTCAGAAGTACAGATCTGTGATTCAACAGTCTTGCACAATTCACAGCGCTCACCGTAGCACATACCCTCCCCAATGTCTATCACCCAGCCACCCCATCCCTCCCACCCCCAACCACTCCAGTAACACTCAGTTTGTTTCCTGAGATTAAGAATTCCTCATATCAGTGAGGTCATGTGATACATGTCTTTCTCTGATTGACTTATTTCACTCAGCATAACACCCTCCAGTTCCATCCACGTCGTTGCAAATGGCAAGATCTTATTCCTTTTGATGGCTGCATAATATTCCATTGTGTAGAGAGGTGTAGTTCTTATCCACACTTAATGATTTTAACGTTTCTACCTGAAAAAATAATTTATTTCACTAATTGTATCCGTCTTTCTTCTTTCTTTGTAAAAGAGACATTTTCAGTTAAAATGTTTCATCTGTACTTGATAAGACAATCTCATATGGTGTATCTTTTAGGTTCCTACTTCCCTTCACAAATTCTGCCCACAACTAACTCCGAATGCATGTCTCCTACTGTGAGATGGATATTCATTTTTGGTTTCATATCTGTTGACAAAAAAGGTAATGACATCTATAAAATATATCAGGTGTTCTTTCTCATTTTGATCATCTAACGACTTGGTTCTTTCCCAGACCTCATTCCTTCCGTATCTTACCTCTCACCCCATCTTATTGGCCATTTCGCCCTGAAAGGTCAGATTCCCTACTTGCCACCACACGGTACAGTTGGCTATTTGGATGACTGAAAGGATAAAATTTGCATTTTGGGGTGAGGGAAGTAAAACTTCTGTGCAGAAAGGAAACATAGTACTAAACATCAAACGAGCCAAAGAGGTAAATAACTGTTTTGTCTCCCAGAGCAAAGCTACATATTGAGAACCACCTTTTATACCGATACTGATATTTTTTTCTGTCTGTAAAAATACGTGCAAAAATTAGGAATATAATAAATTCTGACAAATGGAAACATGGTATGTGGGGACAGAATATGCTTTGCAGTTTAAAAGAGTTATGGCATGTGATTTTCTTACTGGAATTTTATACTAAAGTTCTGTTCTTTAATTACTCATGTGCATGTAACAGTTCAGTTCAACTTGGTCTAATCTTATCACATGTTCAATGTTCAGTCATTAATGTATATATCGCAATTCTTTCTATATGTGCTTTTCATCAGGGACCTTAAAATATCATTGAGTAAATAGAGCCTATAGCCTGTATACATGGAAAAAAAAATAAAGCAAAAGATACGGGTTAAATAGATTCTGTAGCTCAAAGCACTCTGACCACGCATATAGCATTGTACAATTCAGATCAGTATTATTACCGTGACATAATAAATTCTGCAGTAACAGCAAGTTGTACTTTAGAGAATCAGAAAGGGGACACCAAAGTGATTTAGATGAAGGTAGATTTTGATTCATTTTCCTTGAATGGGGAAAAAAAAGTGTTTTGATTTCAACTCTAAAGGCAATGCTGGACTTGAATGAGTGGAAGTAGGAGAGTTGATCTTTGTCTTAGGTTAGTTTCCCCCAGAAGTGAACCCTGACACAAGGATTCAAGTGCACAGTGTTCATCTGGGAGGTGCCAGAGTGGGAAATAGTGCAGGGAAGAGAAGCTAGTAAGCCCAGAGGTTACTAGAATTTACTTCTGCCAGGCGCCTCAGGGAAACATGCTTCAAAATTATCCCATCCACAAAGTAAGGGAGCTAGGTTGTTTACAGACCAAGTCATTGTTTGAGAACTGTTGGCAAGGGTGTTAATTCTTGGGCAGTTCTGGCCAGACAGAAAAAAAAAAAACAACACAAAAAAACCCCCTCAGGCACACAGATTTTTTTACATGAAACATAAAATAACAGGGGCACCTGGATGGCTCAGTTGGTTAAGCGTCTGCCTTTGGCTCTGGTAGATCTCAGGGTCCTAGGATGGAGGAGCACCATGTCAGGCTCCCTGCTCAGTGGGGGAGTCTGCTTCTCCCTCTCCCCCTGCCCCTCCCCTCCCTTGTGCATGTGCTCTCTCTCTCTCTCTCTCTCTGTCTCTCAAATGAGTAAATAAAATCTTAAAAACAAAACAAAAATGTAAAACAACAAACCATAATTAGGAAATAATGATGGATTTGACTAATTGAGATGAAATTCTCTATACAGTGAAGGATACTACAGAGAATGAGGAAACAGAAACAGGATAACTTATCCAAAGTCTGGGCAGGTCATAAGAACACCTACTGAAATACAACTGTAGAGTTCTTTCTAAAGAGGGAGGTTATATCAACTATTGATGGAATTGGTGGAGAATGCCATATTTAGTATGAAATCATGTTTAGTAGCGTGAACTTTGACTTCAAACAGGCTAGGAATAAAGTCCTGGTCCTATTCCTTACTAGCTGTGAGAACTTGAGAAATTTACTTCAATTTCTCAGCTAAAAGTGGAAAGCAACTACCATATACTGTATCTAAATATTTAATATTCTCAGTATCTGTAATAGTGTACAGCTCATGAGTAAGGTAATAATAGTGTCTGGTACATATTGTTAGCTTAGAGTTGTTTGTTTTTCCCCTGTGTCTTTCATCGTTCTTTCTCTATTTCTCCCTCATTTTTTTCTTTCTTTCAACCTGCAGGTCCCTGTGCCATGGGATAGAAATCCAGCGAGGATCAGTTCCCCAAGGAATTTGTCTAAAATTTTGAACATTTAATACTACTACCAATAATAATAGGAAGCAATAAATATTCCATAAGGTCTACCTTGGCAAAAATACTACTACACAGATGTAGAAAGTATGAATTTCACAGATTTAACAACCTGTAGAAATAACTTCTCAAGCCCATAATTATGCCGGTGACAGAAAGCCTAATCTTGTCAATTCAGAGTAAACTCTAGTCATTTCTGTCTAATAGCCATCATTTTGAGATAAACTCTATGAATTATGAAGAGTTTCCTTCTTCCCCCTTTCTTATTCCCCTCTCTTCTGGAATGAGATAAGTTCCAAATCACTAGGTTAGATACAAGTTACTAATGAAGTATAAGCTTCTCCAAATTGGCTTCTTCTGTGATATAAGAACAACAGCAATAACGATGAGCAGAATCAAAATTAAAATAATAACTGTTTACTGAAATCTATTATGTTTCAGTTGCTATTATACATTATGTGTATTTTATTTTCATTCTAACACAATGAGGTGGATACTGTAATTCCCCATTTTATTGATGAAGAGTCCCCATTGATCATCAGTCTCTACTTTGATTGCTTCCACATAGAATGTCTGTGTCTCTCTCAGCTTCCCAGGCACCAGGCCCACACATGTCTTTCTCTGTCTTTTTCAGGTCTTTTGGCCTGCTCTCAGCTACCTTCTGCATAGGGAATATGAAAGCATAGGGAATCTTGGATGTTATCCCACATCACACTGACCTATATGAGACTCTATGAGGCAGTAGCTAGCCATCATGCTGTGTAATTGTTTCTCTCCCTGAAGGTACCGCACCCAGCATCAGGATGTGTGACCTTCTTTAGTGTCAATTTCTAATTTTCATGAGGAGGTTAATACCTCCTTATTTCCACAGTGATGACTCTAACATTTCGAACTGGTGCAAATGAGGGATAAGTAACTCAGAGATGGACCTAACCTAAATAGAAAGACCATCCTCCTCTCTGCCTAACCGTGATATGGATGGCTATTCTTTAAGAACATAAGGTCTATACATTTCTAGATCAGGCTGTTATTTGGGAACATAAGGGCTATACATTTCCAGATCTAGATTTCTGTATCTAAAGTTACAGGACTGGAATGTCCACAGGAGGGCTCTGCTCTCTTTTCTCAGTCATTCTACTTCCCCAAGGAGAAGTAGAAGGCAGTGAGCCAGGTCACCAAAGAATGATTTTGAACTGGCAACATAGGAAAGAAAATATAATTCATCGGATTAAAATTTCAGTGAAAATGTGAATTAGGAATGGGTTTTATAAAGGAGAGACTGTCAGTTACAAGAAGAAACTAATAAGCTGATTTCCATCCACTGGGACAAAGGAGAAGGAAAATAGAATGAATCACCATTTTCCACTATAACAATGACAGTTGGAAGACTGTTATGACTCTTCCGATGATAATAATTTCCATTTCGATAGACTCTTTCTCCAAGACATCTAAAGTATTTTACGAGTGATTTTTGCCATCCATCCTCATATCTCAAAAAGGAAAGATACAAATACTTGCATCCTCATTTCATAGGCAGCAAAT
The DNA here is from genome assembly GCF_003265705.2 of Callorhinus ursinus. NCBI lineage: Eukaryota > Metazoa > Chordata > Mammalia > Carnivora > Otariidae > Callorhinus > Callorhinus ursinus. The sequence goes on from NW_027397073.1 coordinate 32,075,068, forward strand.
GCATCTGAAGGATTCTGAATATGCTGTGCTTTTTCCAAAGAAAACTTTAATAAGGTATGCTGTGGAGACTGAAGCATTCAGTCATATCTGGGAAGAAAAAAGGCAGAAATATAATATTTGGACACAAAAATCCCCTACAAATTCTTATACTATCTTATAACCCATATTTTGAAAAGAAGAAAATCAGAAGATAAAATATTTTCTCTGTGTATTATAACTTTTGATTAATACCAATTTTAGTCCTTTATTTAGACTTTATATACTTCTCTGATTCAGATGTTCTTTCTTCCATCATATCATGATATTTGTTATTTTCTTTTTTATTTAAGCCAACATCTAGGACGAGAGGAGCATGTATGAGATGCTCTGTAATGTTGTATTTACTTGTTGAGTGTGCATAATCTCAGGTGTGGAATAAGGGGCTGTAAATTCATTCAGCACAAGAAAGGAACTAAAGAATATACTCATTAAGAGAAAGGAAATATCCTGTAAATGGTGACAATTTCCCTGATTCTTCCCCTTTCTTCTAATTTAGAATGCAACTGCACAATGGTCTTGTCTCTCTCTTCCACAGCTTTTCGCTCATTAAAAAAGGAGGATTTCTGGTAATTATGTATGGCAGGCAGAATAATGGCTACCCAAAGATGTCCACATCCTAATACCTGTAACCTCTGAAAAGGATACATTACATGGAAAAGGGGAATTAAGGTTGCACATGAAATGAGGGTTGCTAATCAGCTGACCTTAAAATAGGGAGCATACACTGGGTTATTGGAGGGGTCCAATATAATCAAAAGGGCTTTTTTAATATAGAAGAGAAGGTAGAAGAGTCAGTGTCAGCCTAATGTGATGGGTAAAATACTCGACTGGCCATTGCTATCTCTAGCTTCCCCTGAACCAGGGAATGTGGGCAGCCTCTAGTAGCTGGAAAAGCCACAAAAATGGATTTCTCCCTAAAGCCTCCAGAAAGTAATGCGGTCATTCCTGACACCTTAATTTTAGCCCCGTGAGACCCATTTCAGATTTCTGACCTCCAGAAGTATAGGATTATAAATTTCTCTTGTTTTAAGCAACTAAGATTGTGGCAATATGCTACAGTAGCAATAGGAAACTAATACAGTATGCAATACACTTTAGGAAATAATTGAATGAGTGAATGAACCAACTAGAATAAGTCAAATCCTTTCATTTACTCACACTCCAAAATGTGAAAATGAGCTGGGAGAACTAGAGTTCACGGAGTACTTTCAAAAGATAGAATTAGGGGCGGAGCAAGATGGCGGAGGAGTAGGAGACCTGGATTTCGTCTGGTCTCAGGAATTCAGCTGAATAGGGATCAAACCATTCTGAACACCTACGAACTCAACAGGAGATCGAAGAGGAGAGTAGCAGCAACTCTCTGAACAGAGAAGCGACCACTTACTGGAAGGTAGGACCTGCGGAGAAGTGAATCCGAGGCGATATTCGGGAGGATAGAAGGCGGGGGAGGGGGCCTCTGTCGGCCGCTTCTGGCAAGTGCTAGAGCCGCGGAGCACAAAATCGGAACTTTTAGAAGTCGGCTCCGCTGAGGGAGGTCGCTCCAGTGGCTAAGCGGGGGTTGGAAACCTCGCGGGACAGTGTGGTCTCAGGACCCTCGGGGTCACAAAAAAACCGAGGGTGCCTGAGTGCAGCAGAGCTCCCAGGTATCGGAGCAGGGAAGCCGGCTGCAGAGACGGAGCCGAGGCACGGACTCTCAGCTCGAGGTGGCCATTAACTGATCCACGGCCCAGTCGGGCCACTGCTCCTCCAGCAGGGACCCAACAAGTGACAGATCCGGGGAGACTCCCCTTCCTCCCCCGGGAGGAGCGGCGCGGGAGCGCACCGCAGGGATCTGCTGGGTTTGGAGACTCCACACGGGTTGGGTGCCAGACATAGAAACGCTCAGTCACAGGCCGGGTGAGCACGGAGTGCAGCCGGAGACCGGGGAGACGGGAGTGACTGCTGTTCTCTGGGGGCGCACTGAGGAGTGGGGCCCCGAGTTCTCGACTCCTCCCGGGCAGAGATTGGGAGGCCACCATTTTCACCCTGGTCCTCCAAAGCTGTACTGAGAGCTTGCAGGGAACAAAAGCTCCTGAGAGCAAACCCGAGCAGCTTGCTTAGCCCGGAACTACAAGGGTGGGGGAATTCCGCCTCCGGCAAAGACATTTGGGAACCATGGCAAGAGGCCCCTCCCCCAGAAGATCAGCACGAATAGCCAGCAAACCAAGACAAAGTTTACCAATCAAGGAGAACGGGAGAACTCCAGCGCTAGGGGAATACTGCATGTAGAATTCATGGCTTTTTTTTTTTTACCATGATTCATTGGTTTTTCAAAGTTAATTTTTTTAACTGTTTGTTTTTTAAGTTTTGTTTTTCCCTTTTTCAACCAACATCTTATCAATCCCTTTTTTAAAGAAATTTTTTAATTTTCATTTTTAGAGTCATATTTTACCCCTTCATAGTAGTTACCCTTATTTTTGGCATATATATATATAAGTTGTTCTCTCTTTAAAATTTTGAGACAGAGTTTCTTCTAACAGATCAAAATATCCCCTAAATCACTAGGGTATGGCTTTGTTCTAGTCTCCTGCCTCATCAAATTCTCACCCTTCTTTTGCTTTTTATTTTAAACAACTTCTTATCAATTCCTTTTATAAAATCTTTTATAATTTTCACCTTTACAGTCATCTTCCATCCCTTCATTGTATCAACCCTTATTTTGTACATAGATAAGTCTTTCTTCCTGTAAAATTTTAGGAGACACTTTTTTTTCTAACAGACCAAAGTAGCCCAAAATCTAGTGTGTGGCACTGATCTATGCACTAGCCTGATCATATTTGATCATATTCTGTTTTTTTTTTTTTGTATTGTTCTGTTTTTGTTTTTATCTTTTCTTTTTTTTTCTTTATTTTCTCTTTCTTTTTTCTTTCTTTCCCTTTCTTTTCCCTCGGTTTCAGATCTTTTCTGATTTGTATAGAGTATAATTGCTGGGGACGTTGTTAACCTGTTAGCATTTTATTCTCTCATTCATCTGTTCTCCTCTGGACAAAATGACAAGACGAACAAAATCATCTCAGCAAGAAGAACAAGAGGTAGTACCATCAGCCAGGGACCTACTCAATACGGACATTAGTACGATGTCGGACCTAGAGTTCAGAATCATGACTTTAAAGATACTAGCTGGGCTTGAAAAAAGCGGGAAGTTATTAGAGAAACCCTTTCTGGAGAAATAAAAGAACGAAAATCTAACCAAGTCGAAATCAAAAAGGCTATTAATGAGTGCAATAAAAATGGGGGCACTAACGGCTAGGACAAATAAGGCAGAAGAGAGAATCAGCGATATAGAAGACCAAATGATGGAAATAATGAGGCTGAGAAAAAGAGAGAGAAACAAATACAGGATCACGAGGGCAGAATTGGAGAGATAAGCGATACGATAAGACAAAACAACATTAGAATAATTGGGATCCCAGAAGAAGACGAAAGAGAGAGAGGAACAGAAGGTATATTGGAGCAAATAATAGCAGAAAACTTCCCTAATGTGAGGAAGGAAACAGGCATCAAAATCCAGGAGGCACAGAGAACCACTCTCAAAATCAATAAAAATAGGTCAACACCCGACATGTAATAGTAAAACTTACGAGTCTCAGAGACAAAGAGAAAATCCTGAAAGCAGCTCAGGAGAAGAGATATGTAACCTACATTGGTAGAGACATTAGATTGGCAACAGACCGATCGACAGAGACCTGGCAGGCCAGAAAGGACTGGCATGATATCTTCAGAGCACTAAACGAGAAAAATATGCAGCCAAGAATACTATATCCAGCTAGGCTGTCATTGAAAATTGAAGGAGAGATAAAAAGCTTCCAGGACAAACAAAAACTAAAGGAATTTGCGAACACAAAAACAGCCCTCCAAGAAATATTGAAAGGGGTCCTCTAAGCAAAGAGAGACCCTAAGAGCAGCATAGATCAGACAGGAATACAGACAATATACAGTAACAGTCACCTTACAGGCAATACAATGGCACTAAATTCATACCTTTCAATAGTTACCCTGAATGTAAATGGGCTAAATGCCCCAATCAAAGACACAGGCTATCAGATTGGATTAAAAAACAAGACCCATCAATACACTGTCTGCAAGAGACTCATTTTAGACCCAAAGACACCTCCACAGTGAAAGTGAGGGAGTGGAAAACCATTTACCATGCTAATGGACACCAAAAGAAAGCTGGGGTGGCAATCCTTATATCAGACAAATTAGATTTTAAAACAAAGACTGTAATAAGAGATGAAGAAGGACACTATATCCTACTTAAAGGGACTATCCAATAAGAAGATCTAACACTTGTAAATATCTATGACCCTAACATGGGAGTAGCCAATTATGTAATGCAATTAATGACAAAAGCATAGAAACACATTGACAACAATACAATAATAGTGGGGGACTTTAACACCCCCCTGACTGAAATGGACAGATCATCTAAGCAAGTGATCAACAAGGAAATAAAGACTTTTAATGACACAGTGGACCAAATGGACTTCACAGACATATTCAGAACATTCCATCCCAAAGCAACGGAATACACATTCTTCTCTAGTGCCCATGGAACATTCTCCAGAATTGATCACATCCTAGGTCACAAATCAGGTCTCAACCAGTACCAGAGATTGGGATTATTTCCTGCATATTTTCAGACCACAATGCTTTGAAACTAGAACTCAATCACAAGAGGAAAGTCAGAAAGAACTCAAATACATGGAGGCTAAAGAGCATCCTACTAAAGAATGAACGGGTCAACCAGGAAATTAAAGAAGAATTTAAAAAATTCATGGAAACCAATGAAAATGAAAAGAGAACTGTTCAAAATCTTTGGGATACAGCAAAGGCAGTCCTGAGAGGAAAGTATATAGCAATACAAGCCTTTCTCAAGAAACAAGAAAGGTCTCAAATACACAACCTAAACCTACACTAAAGGAGCTGGAGAAAGAACAGCAAATAAAGCCTCAACCCAGCAGGAGAAGAGAAATAATAAAGATCAGAGCAGAAATCAATGAACTAGAAACCAAAAGAACAGTAGAACAGATCAACGAAACTAGGAGCTGGTTCTTTGCAAGAATTAACAAGATTGATAAACCCCTGGCCAGACTTATCAAAAAGAAAAGAGAAATGACCCAAATCAACAAAATCATGAGTGAAAGAGGAGAGATCACAACCAACACCAAAGACATACAAACAATTATAAGAACATATTATGAGCAACTCTATGCCAGCAAATTAGATAACCTGGAAGAAACGGATGCATTCCTAGAGATGTATCAACTACCAAAATTGAACCAGGAAGAAATAGAAAACCTGAACAGACCTATAACCACTAAGGAAATTGAAGCAGTCATCAAAAACCTCCCAACAAACAAAAGCCCAGGGCCATACGGCTTCCCAGGCGAATTCTATCAGACATTTAAAGAAGAATTAATACCTATTCTCCTGAAACTGTTCCAAAAAATAGAAATGGAAGGAAAACTTCCAAACTCGTTTTATGAGGCCAGCATTACCTTGATCCCAAAACCAGGCAAAGACCCCATCAAAAAAGAGAATTACAGACCAATATCCTTGATGAACATGGATGCAAAAATTCTCATCAAAATACTAGCCAATAGGATCCAACAGTACATTAAAAGGATTATTCACCATGACCAAGTGGGATTTATTCCTGGGCTGCAAGCCTGGTTCAACATCCGCAAATCAATCAACGTGATACAATACATTAATAAAAGAAAGAACAAGAATCACATGATCCTCTCAATAGATGCAGAAAAAGCATTTGACAAAGTACAGCATCCTTTCTTGATCAAAACTCTTCAGAGTATAGGGATAGAGGGTACGTACCTCAATATCATAAAAGCCATCTACGAAAAACCTACAGCGAATATCATTCTCAATGGGGAAAAGCTGAGAGCTTTTCCCTGAAGGTCAGGAACACGGCAGGGCTGTCCAGTATCACCACTGCTATTCAACATAGTATTAGAAGTCCTAGCCACAGCAATCAGACAACAAAAAGAAATCAAAAGTATCCAATTCGGCAAAGAGGAAGTCAAACTCTCACTCTTTGCAGAGGATATGATAGTGTATGTGGAAAACCCAAAAGACTCCACCCAAAAACTGCTAGAACTCATTCAGGAATTCAGTAAAGTAGCAGGATATAAAATCAGTGCACAGATATCAGTGGCATTCCTATACACCACCAACAAGACAGAAGAGACAAATCAAGGAGTCGATCCCATTTACAACTGCACCCAAAACCATAAGATTCCTAGGAATAAATTTAACCAAAGAGGCAAAGGATCTGTACTCAGAAACTATAAAATACTCATGGAAGAAATTGAAGAAGACACAAAGAAATGGAAAAACGTTCCATGCTCATGGATTGGAAGAACAAATATTGTGAAGATGTCAATGCTACCTAGAGCAATCTACACATTCAATGCAATCCCCATCAAAATACCATCCACTTTTTTCAAAGAAATGGAACAAATAATCCCTAAATTTGTATGGAACCAGACGAGACCCCGAATAGCCAAAAGAATCTTGAAAAACAAAAGCAAAGCTGGCGGCATCACAATTCCGGACTTCCAGCTCTATTACAAAGCTGTCACCAACAAGACAGTACGGTACTGGCACAAAAACAGACACATAGATCAATGGAACAGAATTGAGAGCCCAGAAATGGACCCCCAACTCTATGGTCCACTCATCTTTGACAAAGCAGGAAAGAATGTCCAATGGCAAAAAGACAGTCTCTTCAACAAATGGTGTTGGGAAAACTGGACAGCCACATGCAGAAGAATGAAACTGGACCATTTCCTTACACCACACACAAAAATAGACTCCAAATGGTTTAAAGACCTAAACGTGAGGCAGGAGTCCATCAAAATCCTAAAGGAGAACACAGGCAGCAACTTCTTCGACCTCAGTCACAGCAACTTCTTCCTAGAAACATCGCCAGAGGCACGGGAAGCAAGGGCAAAAATGAACTATTGAGATTTCATCAAGATAAAAAGCTTTTGCACAGCAAAAGAAACAGTCCACAAAGCCAAAGACAACCGACAGAATGGGAGAAAGTGTTTGCAAATGACATATCAGATAAAGGGCTAGTATCCAAAATATATAAAGAACTTATCAAACTCAACACCCAAAGAACAAATAATCCAATCAAGAGATGGGCAGAAGACATGAACAGATATTTTTCCAAAGAAGTCATCCAAATGGCCAAGAGACACATGAAAAAGTGCTCAACATCGCTCGGCATCAGGGAAATCCAAATCAAAACTTCAATGAGAAACCACCTCACACTAGTCAGAATGGCTAAAATTAACAAGTCAGGGAACAACAGATGTTGGCGGGGATGCGGAGAAAGGGGTACCCTCCTACACTGTCGTTGGGAATGCAAGCTGGTGCAACCACTCTGGAAAACAATATGGAGGTTCCTCAAAAATTTGAAAATACAGCTAGCATACGATCCAGCAATTGCACTACTGGGTATTTACCACAAAGATACAAATGTAGGATCCAAAGGGGTACGTGCACCCCGATGTTTATAGCAGCAATGTCCACAATAGCCAAAGTGCGGAAAGAGCAAAGATGTCCATCGACAGATGAATGGATAAAGAAGTGGTATATATACAGAATGGAATATTATGCAGCCATAAAAAGGAATGAGATCTTGCCTTTTGCAACGACGTGTATGGAACTGGAGGGTGTTATGCTGAGTGAAATAAGTCAATCAGAGAAAGACATGTATCATATGACCTCACTGATATGAGGAATTCTTAATCTCAGGAAACAAACTGAGTGTTGCCGGAGTGGTGGGGGGTGGGAGGGATGAGGTGGCTGGGTGATAGCCATTGGGTAGGGTGTGTGCTATGGTGAGCGCTGTGAATTGTGCAGGACTGTTAAATCACAGATCTGTACTTCTGAAACAAATAATGCAGCATATTTTAAGAAAAAAGAGAAAGAAGAAGATAGCAGGAGAGGAAGAATGAAGGGGAGTAAGTCGGAGGGGGAGACAAACCATGAGAGATGATGGACTCTGAGAAACAAACTGAAGGTTCTAGAGAGGAGCGGGGTGGGGGGATGGGTCAGCCTGGTGATGGGTATTAAAGAGGGCACATTCTGTGTGGAGCACTGGGTGTTATGCACAAACAATGAATCATAGAACACTACATCAAAAGCTAATGATGTAATGTATGGTGATTAACATAACAAAAAAAATTAAAAGAAAAATAATGACAATAGCAATGCCTATATATTTCATTTTATTCCTAGTTTCATGCCTTATGTCTGTGATGAAGAGCATGGTGTGGGAAAAGGAGTAAGTATTTGTCCATAATATTCCCCAAAGGAAATTTTGGAAGTGCTCCAGTTTCACAGTAATAGTTACGCTAACATAGTGCTTTTTGTATGCAGTGTTCTAAGCAATTTATGTATATTAGCTAGCTTATTCCTCACAACAATCCTCTGAGATACTTTTCTTATCTCCATTTTGTGGATGGGTAGGAAAAATACAGGTAAAGTAAGTCGTTCATGGTCACTTGGCTAGGAAGTAGCAGCGTCAGGACTTGAAGTCTTCATCATTAAAATATATTCCATCTAAAAAATGCTTTCACTTCCCAGTGCCACTCCTAATAAGTAGCCCTTGATTTGAGCATTAATTAATATGTTGTATGTCCATGTGAAGGGTAGGGCTAAATTCTAGAGTGAGAGAACAGTATAAGTATGAGGGCAAGTCAAGGTCAGAGAATCACTTTGCTGTGGTTTTTGTCTATGGCACTTGAAAAACCGTAGTGAAAAATGAAAGTAGAAGGGTATTTTGGACTGGCATGTTTGGAGGTTTCTGGACTCTGGCGTAAGAAACAATTCTATTCAGCCATCAGTAGAAAGTATTTGTTTTTTAGTTGTGGTTGTTGTAGTTTGGTTGGTGTTCTGGTGTTTTGTTTTTGCTATTAAGCACAGAAATGAAGCATTTAGAGTTTTCATGGTAGGCAGGTTAAATGTATATTGGCTCATGTCAAGGGTGATGACAGTAGAACCAATGAGGCATGGAGTTCAGTGAGGAGATCACTGTAGTCTCAAAATGAAGAGTACTGGGGATCCGAAGAAGCGAGTTGACTACTAGAGTGGAGCAGATGTAAGAATTACAAGAATATTATGTAGATAGAATTGGTTGTGAGGCTCTCAAAAGGTGGGAGAAACAAGCTCAGATGGCTTTAAGCATTTGAGACTGGATGACAGACTTGTATTTAGTTTGTATTTGAAAGAGAGAATAATGAATTTGGTTTGAGGGAAGACCATTGAAACTGAAGGGATTATGTACATCTGGGATATTTAGCCCCATGAGTAATAAGTGCCTGGTTTGTGCTTGGCTTTCAGGTATTTTGCAAACTCCTTCAATAAGGCCTCCATTTTGGAGCTAGAGATGTAAGTTTCATTGATCATAGTGATAATTGTATCACATTAAAAAAAAATCCCAGGGTCTCACTTTGATTCTTAGATACTCCATCAATAATTCTGCAGTCCTACTGCTCTGCTACATTTTCACAACCTCCGTTTGTCTGGTGGTTTGGTGGTTGCTGCACCTGCTGAGGTGAGAATCTCCTGATATAAAAAGACATTTTAGAAAGTAGTAGCATCCTGATGGTGTAACCAGATGCAACCCAGTAATAGGCACCAGTACTAGACTTCACCACCCATAGAGATCTTCAGGTGTTCTTGAAGATCACTGTATCAACTATGCTACCCAAACTAGACTTCTCTCCCCCTGCTACAGATTCCTTAGACCCAATAGGTCATTAAAATATAATTTTTCTACCACCCTGATATTAAAACCTGTGGACCTTCCATGTTTTTCTCTGGTGAGTGTGGGATGCTTCAAACATAGAAATAAGGGCTAGGTCCACCAGCTCAGCTTACACACTGCCCTGATACAACCTGCTTCTTCATTGCTTGTATCAAACTCCTAAGCCATGAATATCTGTAATGACAGTCTTCTTTCAATTGACTGTCCCATTTCTATGTAGTTTAAAAATTCATCGTACTTGAAAGTCATAATGGATGTGCAAATTCTCATTTTTGTTAGAATCCATCATAATGCCTCACAATCCATTGCAACAATTATATTCAATCATGATAGGAAAACTCTCACAAAGTTTATTACAATAATGTTAAATACAGCTTCCCCATTGGTCTTTAACCAAAGCAGTTTTTTATGTTGGAGTATAGTTTTGTGAAGCTTGTCAAATGCCTACATTCCTTTTAGATCCAGGAAATTTTGAAGTGAGTGTTCAGTTATTTGAATCTTCCTTGATCACAGCTGCCCCACCTCCAAGTGAATTATTCTCTTTCTCTTTTTTTCTGCCACGAAACCTTCTACATAGTTCTATTCTTGTACTGATAATGCCTATATTTTTATTTCCATACTTATTTAGTTCTCCCACTGCACAATAAGATCTCTGAGGTTTGGTCCAGGAATGTCAGAATCAGAAAAAGCTGATTTTGTCTCCAGCTTCCATCAGATGACTCCAGTATGTGATCAGCTGTCTCTCATCTTCACTTTCATCATCTGAAATACCGGACTGATCACAGCACCCTATTTCTTATATACCTCGAAGGGGTGTGATGCACAAAGGAGAATGCTTTGCAAGCCCAAGATGTTCTGCAGCTACTGATTTTCACCTGCTGGCCTATTTCCCTTCTTCAGTCTAGGCTTGGTCCATCCTGCATCGGTGTTGCCCAATATTAACATAGGCATTTCTGGTACGATTATAAGAGATTAACAAAAACCCATACTCACATTTTCTCTCTCTCCTCTCTCTCTTTCTCTCTCACACAGAGATAACTGTTGCCTGTAGTGTCCTTGAACAGAAAGAAAAAAGATTTAAATAGCTGCTGTATGCAAGAACAGTGATCCACACCACTGTCAGACCCTTCCCAAAGTCCACTGGGAAATTAGACCTTATCAGTGTCAAGCATCAATTCACAATCACACCAACAAAGTGGCAGAAGTTGCTAGAGTGACATGCTCTGCTGCTGAGGCCAAGACTGTCACAAAGAAACGAAGAAGGGCAATTATCCTGAGATTTAAGTCTGTGTAGACAGCACCTTATATCATTCAGGACTGAAATTTTCACATTGTTAGAGCTCCCCAATGACTGTCCCCAACTACTGCTGTATCACTCCCTATAGTTCACATTACTTTTTATAGAGTAAACTGGGTCTGAACTTGGAGTCTAAAGGGGGATAAGGGCCACCACCAAATTACACTTGGTAAGTCTCTACAGCTTCAGGCAACCTGAGAAGCCCTGAGCTGTTGTCCCCCCCAGAGCCCCCCTCGAAAATGACACATGTATGTCATGAAGATATCCTAGCAGGTAGCATTTGAAAATAAATAAATAAAGTCTCACTATAGAACACTGTCAGGTAATAAGTACCAAGTGGTTTTGGCAACTGAAGACATCAGCCTCTTGGGGATATGTTAATCTGCTTGTGTCTGCTAGGAGGGAGGATGAACTGGCAGATGAAAGTCTGAGGCTGTCACTGCCTACAGGCAAGTGATGGGTGAACATCAAACTTGAATTCAGATGAACATCTCCACGCCTCGGTAGGAATTTCACTGTGGGGCTCAGTTGATTGGGAGGGGTACGGAGGAGAGGAAACGCACAGACACAGTTGTGCTACACACACCTCACCCGGCAACCTGACTTTAAGCATAGTAGTGAATCTTCATGAAGGGCAGATAGAAAAACTTAAATGCTGAGTTCTGAGCTCTACACAAGATAGACTCTCAACGAGTGTTAATGACAACAGGAAATATGCTTCAATGCCTTACGAATTCTGGCCACAAATTAGTGCAACACACCAACACATAATACCACTGAGATGAGTAAGCTTAGAAACAAGGGGGAATGTTCATTTTTAAGCTAAATGCATATCACAAATTATAATGTTTAATATGCAGGGTAAATGAGGTCAGGCTATGAAGGCATTGGGACAAGCCTTTTGTCTTTACGTATAAATCAGGGCAAGAATGTTACCTAAAGTCCTTCCCACTCCATTCCTTTAAGATATTTTTCTAATATTTGGTGATTTGGTTGGTTCACTTTCAAATTTTACAAATTCAGGGGCGCCTGAGTGGCTCAGTCATTAAGCATCTGCCTTCGGCTCAGGTCATGATCCCAGAGTCCTGGGATTGAGCCCCGCATCGGGCTCCTGCTTGGTGGGAAGCCTGCTTCTCCCTCTCCCACTCCCCCTGCTTGTGTTCCCTCTCTCGCTGTGTCTCTCTCTGTCAAATAAAGAAATAAAATCTTTAAAAAAAAATTTTACAAATTCAGGTTTTAAGGAAAATGGTAACATGCAAATCAGGTTTTAATTTATCACAGGACTGAATGATGAGATTATTTAGAGTTTTTTTTTTTAACTCTTAAATATTCACTTCTTAACAGATCCTTCCATCTATTCAATGTCAGATTGGCTGCCAAATACAGAACCTTACACCACTACCACCACAAAAATAACAGCATGTTGGGAGTGTTTTCTTTTCTGGGCCCCCTGTCCTGCATTTTAAATAGAGTATGCCATCTCATCTTTACGTTGACCATATGAAGTTGGTGTTATCATTTCCATCTTGTAGAGAGTAAACTGAGGCTAGACTGCCTGAATAACCTCACCACGGTTACATGGCTAGTAATGGGTACAGCAAGAATTTAAACTTGAAGGTTCTAAAACCAGAGTATACAGTTTGGAGACATTCATTGTGTCACCCTCATATTTAACAGGTATGATCCATCCTGGTCAGCTTTTGTGCTGAGTTCGTCCAGTGCAGTAGGACGCCCATCGGCTGGCCACGTGCTATTTATTATATCTGGCATCTTACCTTTCTTCAGACAAGATACAATCTATCAAAATTGTTGATCAGACAGGTTCAAAAGCAAACAATCAAATAACCTGTAGAGCTTTAGTTATGAAAACCACTGTGGTAAAAAACAGAAGCTGTATTATCAAATTTTTAGCTACATTCTGTTCTCCCATTTCAAATGATGTCACTGAAGGACTATAGCGATGTGAGGAAAAGTCATCCCCTGGGCATACCACTCACAGGACATGTTTTGCTGTATATGTCTGGATTTTCCCAAGGCAGGTCTAGCTCTGTGTAGTGTGGCCTTTTGTCCCTTGTTTTTGCCAGACTGCGCATCCCTAAGTTTTATTTGGCAAATACCACCAGTGTATTTTTGAGAATACTGGTATTACCTATTTAAAAGTTAAAAAAAAGTTAAATACAGCTATGTCTCCGTATACAGAAATTAAATAATGTACACACGTACATATGTATATTGAAGACAGACATAGCTATGCTTTGAATTATGAGCCTTAAATTTTAGTTGTCTGATTTCCATTGTAAACCTAAGCATGTATTTTTGAGAAGTAAACAAAATACAACTTAACCCTAAGACGTAATATAATCGTACTTAAGAATGGAGTAAATCTCTCAAAAGCATATATAGAAAAGGAATTCAGTCTTATAAAATGCTAATGATATTAGAGATATGTCTCATATTATAAATGTAAATTAGTATTCTTTTTTATGTTTGGGGAAAAGGTACTGAGCGTCTACAGGGGATAAAAGACTGACAGCCTAAGAGGAGAGAACACGCTGGAGTGCGAAGTTCTTCAGCTTTTAAATATCTTTGGTTCCCAATATTCCTAAAGAGGAGGACACGTCCCTGTCTTTCTTCCTCAAATCCTTTCTTTAGCACTCCATGAAAGTTGCCGCCTTTAAGAGATGAAATAGATTGATCTGAGCTAATGCGGAGAGGCTCTCTCCCTCCCTCCCCTCTCCCTCCCTCCCTCCCCTTCCTCCTTCCCCTCTTCCTCTTTCCCTCCCTCCCAAAAGAAGCATACCTATACATGCACATTCATGTATTCATGTACTATAAAAGAAAAATTAGACACTTTTTTGTTCTGATTTTTTAAAAGTGTATGTTCATGGTATACGATCTAAAAAATGAAGGAAAAAGTAGAAGGCATCAAACATAACCCATAATCCCAAACCCAAGAAATTAACTCATAATAAAGCTTTGTCTCTCTTTCTCTGTGTATGTATTCGCTTAGAAATGTGGACACTAGTACATCCATACACATATTTTAAAATCCTGTTTGATGCGTTTAATAGAATTTTGAATATCTAAGATAGAATGGAGAAAGAGATTTCTTCTTTTTTTGTAGGAGAGATGGGACTGGTGCCAGGCAGAGTAAAGGACACATGGAGAAGAGAGCAGTAACATATTCCAGAGTTTCACAGAGGAGATGCTATCAAACAGCAGTTAAGAGAGGGAACTAGGACTTGAGAACATGGCTGGCCAGGAGACCATTCACTGAAAGAAAACTTTTCTGCGTGCTGAAGAGCTATTCTTAAACTTTAAGAATGTTTTAAGTTCTCAGACGGAGAAACAGCTGTTTCTGAGAAGAAAACAAAACAACCATATCTATTTAGATATCAATAGAAGTACAATACAATAGCACAGTTAATTAAATGGCACGTAGGAGTTTCTTCTGTTGTGCAATTGGAGATACGTATCTAGTTATATTAATTCAGATGTAATATTTTACATTCTCTTAATGCTGAATTTATTAATGCATCTTATTATGATCCTTGTAGTTCTCCAGCAAAAAAACAGTATATTACTTGGAGCAACAGTTCATACCCCCAAGAACTTTAAAATGAGGGAAGCAAAATTGGCTTTCAGGTCCTAAACTATAAAATAAATACATAATTCACAGTAAAAAAAAAAATGCATAGACATATTAAAGCATTACAATGAGTCCAGAGCTAGTATGACAGAATCACAGTCTGACTGGAGACTAATTTGTGTAGGGGAAAAAAGGAGTAAGCAGCAGTTAGCAATAGGACCTCAGGTAAAGGAGGAGTAAACTAGAAATGTTTATCTAAATCCACCTCTAGGGTGTAGGGTGCCCTGATTCAGGGGTGTGATCTACTCTTCCTCATGTCAAGAATATCAACATTTTCTACTCCCCTGTTCACTAATTAAATTTCTGATTATAATTTGACATCCCATGTAGCACTTCACAATCAGTGACTGAGGTGGTCAGAGCACATATTCATCCAGGGTGTTTGGCAATTATTTTACTGTCAATTGTTATATTGACAGAAGACTAGAGAGTACAAGTATGCATGCTTGTATCTGTTCAACCTTGGGGTGCTGTGTAGATAGTTTCCTTCCTTTCAACACTAAGGGCCATATCTTAGACAATGCTGATTTTATAAGTTATGTATGTCTTGCCATAAACATGTACTATGTAGTCTCTGACTTCTCTTGGCCACTCAGGAGTTGACATCTTCACAGCAACACCACAACCTTCCTGCAATATCCCTCCATCTGGCAAGTGTGCCAGATACCTTTCAGTGTTACTGTGTTCAGCCTGGGTTTAGGGATTGGGTGATAAAAGAATACGAAGGGAGGAGAGGAAAAACAAAAGTGGATTCAGCTGAGACGGGCATCTCAAAGGATGAAAGTTACGTATGAGAAATTGACCGAAGCTTAGGAAGATCAACAATACAAGATTAGATAGCAAGGCCATATAGAATTAATGGCCATTCATACTGCACCAGCGGAGGAGAGAAAATGAAAAGAAATTCTGCTTCTGCTTGAGAGGGAGGGAAGGAAATGTCTAACATACCCACCCACATCTCTGCAATTAAGGGTAAACACTAATGATCATTTTGGGCAGAAAGGACACTTGTGATGACAGTGTCCTAAGGCAAAAGGTTCCATGATATCCCTGATTTTCAAAGACCTTTCTGAACCTTCTAATTAGATGATGCTTCATTATGTTCAACATGCCTTTTTATATAATTTAATTGAGTAGAGTATGTGGATCCTAATTCATTAATAGCGTTCCTCTGGCAATTTCATATCCTATTATTATTCAAGCAAAATGCAATTTTTTAACCAACTGAGCCACCCAGGTGCCCAAAATGCAATTTTTTTAACCAGCAAAATTCTTAGGATAATTTACCAATATCCATCTCTCCATAAAACCTATTTCCATGTAATGATATTTGCTGTGCTCTGTGTCATAAGGCTTTGCTAACCTTATGATTCACTTGGCATTTAACAAACATTTATTTAACACCTTCTGTGTGCATAGGCAAGGTCACCCTGATGCACAGTCCCTGGGGCACTGTCAGCACCTCAGAATGGTATCTTGTACAGAGTGAGAGCTGCGTGGCCATATGTGGCAGCACATAGCTTGGTTCCGCTGAAAGCTTTGGGCAGACAGTGACCTAAGAGGTCTGATTCCTGCCCAAGAGACTATAGCTCTCAAACCTCGATGATGGTTATTTTCATGGATTGAACGTTTGTGTCCTCCCAAAATTCATGTGTTGAAATTCTCCTCCCCAATATGATGATCTTAGAAGGTGGGGATAATTCGGCCATGGTGGTGGAACTTTCATGAATAGAATTAGTGCCCATATAAAAGATACCCCAGAGAGTTCTCTCGCTCCTTCTACCATGTGAGGAGATAGTGAAAAGATAGCCACCTATGAACTAGGAAGTGAACTCTTGCTAGACACCCAAGGTGTCACCACCTTGATCTTGGACTTCCAGTTTCCCGAACTGCGAGAAATGAATTTGTTGTTTATACCACACAGTCTACAGTATTTTTTGTTACAGCAGCTTAAACTAAGACCGTTATTTTGAAAGGATCACTGGTGAGAATCTGCCTAGAGTGTGAAGGAGGTAATGCCACTCCTCTATGTTTTATGAAGACCAGGCCCCTTAAGGACTAACAATGTCCTGAGAACTTAGTGTTCTGCTTTTCTGGAGTGGTAAGTGGCACAAGTTTTGGTGGGAGATAATTCCCATCTCTCTCCACAACTGGGGTTCAGCTATACTGAGACTTGTTCAATGAATCAAAGAACACTAAGGGAATCTGGATTGTAATAAAAGACAACAAAGATTCTGTGTAAAAGTATGAGTGAGGGAGAAACTGGCTGGGACTTCATGTCCAGGGACCACTGAAGTCCTTATAGGAAGCAGTGAGAGGTGACAATCTATTGTGAGAGAGCGGCTAGGCCGTCACTCTTGAGCAACTGAATTTACTGCTTCTACTCAAATGTTTATCAGGTGTGCTTGGCAACACAAAGATTGAGATCATGCTTACAGACTCCTTTCTCTCCATATAACCCTGGCCTTGGTATCAGCAGGAAAAGAATGACAGAAATAAGTCTGCCTAAAACCCACACACTCTCTGGGGCCTAGAGTACCATCAAATTCTACATTTGTACTGATTGTGGACCTACTAATTCTAAGTAGTCCCTCTCCCTATTGGTACCTCCTGTTATCGCAAGGGGTGACTCCCCAGACTTGGCTTCGCAGACTCACAGACAACTGAAATTCTAGCTGGGTTTGGCCAATGGGAAGCAAAAGTGAAAGGTCGGAGGACAGGAAAAGGAGCACAGTTGAGTTGTTTTCCCCCTTGTTCTTTGCGTTAAAAGACATCTGCGGAATTGACCAAATAATGTCTTGGATCCATCTCCCACTGGGAAGCCTTCTGTGTTTCATAATTACACTTTCTTGCTTCAGCCTATGGGCGATAGCTTCTTTTTGATGTAATCTCTGGGTGGCTTTACCATTTCCACTTGGTTTCTCAGAAGATTTGCTGTTGTGTAATAAATTTCCTGCATTAAATCCTCTCTAAATTCTCTCTCTCTAAATAGCTACTGAAGATGTCTATTTCGTCGATTAGACCCGGACTTGATTCTATTAGAAACTACACTTTTTGATAGAGGCAAGTAGGGCCTCACCATCCGAAACTTGGAGTGTTACTATATATTCAACTCAGATGGCGAATGAAACCTGGCACATACTGGTTCTAGAACTATTTAATTCAGAGCAAGGATGAATTGTTTTTAAAGATTGTATTTATTTATTTGAGAGAGAGAACATGAGCAAATAGAGGGGCAGAGGGAGAAGGAGAAGCAGACTCCCTGCTGAGCAGGGAGCCCAACGTGGGGCTCCATCTAGAGACCCTGAGGTCATGACCTGAGCCGAAGGCAGTTGCTTCACCGACTGAGCGACCCAGGTGCCACAGAGCAAGGGTGATTTATAATTCCCTTAAGTAGATATCCTAGCTTTTATAGTGTGCTGAGAACTTGGGTGTAGTGCGAGTTCAGGACCCTCAGTGCTATTCTTTTTGTTCTTGTTGCTTTGTTTTTGGCTCCCGTTCTTTCTGAGTTTTAAGGCTTTGAAATGTGAAGACAATCTTGAGGTTTTGGAAACCAGTGAAAGTTCGGTTTCAGTGTCCCCATTTTTGCTTATGATGGTGACTCAAATGATATACGTTTTAACTTACTGGTCCTCTTTTTCATGAAAACATGGGAATTTATTTTTTTTATTTTTTTAAAGATTTTATTTATTTATTCATGAGAGACAGAGAGAGAGGGAGAGAGAGAGAGAAGCAGAGGGAGAAGCAGGCTCCCAAGGAGCAGGGAGCCCGATGCGGGACTCGATCCCAGGACCCTGGGATCATGACCTGAGCCGAAGGCAGACGCTTAACCATCTGAGCCACCCAGGCACCCGAAAACATGGGAATTTAACATACTCTTCAGTTAGATTATAAAGTAATAGTGTGTTACTAAAGACTGATACTGTATTTATAAAACTGCAAAGTATTCTATTATGGTAAAGGCACCTCTAAGAGCAAACATACTTGAATACTTTCCACGAAAACTTAACATAGATCTAATTGAAACCATTATTAGGAAAGAAACTGAGATGTGTTCTATTAATCATGAGACTATCCATCTCAACTGGAAACTTTAAATTTGTTTGCCTGTTTTCTCTTTTCCTTGAATGTTTTCTAGACATCAAAAACATTCTTCAAGAGCTACAACATTAGTAATTGACTTTTCACTGGGGAAATATGTCACAAACAGCTCAATGATGTTTCTACAACTTTAGAAAAATCAAGTACACAGCTTCACAGAGATAACAGTTAAAAATAAAATTTCCTAGGGAGGCTACCTTATTGATGGGCAGAGCTCTTAAGTTTTTGAGGTTCAATTCAGTGAAGTATCCACATGTTATAATAACCTTTAACTTGTCTGAATATGTTGCAACTGTAAATTGAATCTGAAAATATCCTCAGGATATCCTTTATTTTAAAACTTGTGTACTACTAGACTCTCCTCTTCAAATCTAAAGAGTAGAAAAATATTACACTCTATCCTCTTCCTACACCTCTAGATCCTGATAAAATAATGTTGCACAATGTAAACTAAGAACCGTATTACTAAGTTTGGTATTTAGGAATATGATTCATGGTGTTACATCTAGATGAATAGGTGTTCAGAGAAACCAGAAATAGGGAGAGTGAGTCTAAATAAGACCCAAATACATGATTATTAATTAAACATATTCTAGGAGATGGAAGAAAGAATGGCAGGAAAAGGTGATAAGGGATTTAAGGGGGAACAGATTTATAAATGAGTTGTTTTTGTTACAGTGTGCTTTATATTTTATTTTGTAGCAAATTGTATGCAAATACTTCTAGAAGGGAAAATGAATCAGAAATAGCTCTTATATTTCTCTCCATTTCTTTCTTTCTTTCTTTCTCTCTTTCTCTTTCTTCCTTTCTTTTTTAATATTTTCTTTATTTGTCAGAGAGAGAGAGAGAGAGAGAGAGAGAGCACAAGCAGGGGGAGCGGCAGGCAGAGGGAGAAGCAGGCTCCCCACTGAACAGGGAGTCCGATGCGATGCGGGGCTCGATCCCAGAAAGCTGAGATCATGATCTGAGCCGAAGGCAGATGCTTAACCCACTGAGCCACGCAGGTGTCCCTCTCCCCATTTCTTTAAAAATATAAAACTATTTTTTCATAAAACAAAGACAAAAACCAGTAGTTTGTTCAATAAACCATAAAGATGGAAGCAATTATAGATTTTTGCAATCAGTTCTTCTGATCGTGTTTGTAAAAAATCATTTTTGACTCTTGAGGGACTGTTAGATCTCTGACAAGGCACTGGAAAGAAAACAGACTTTGTCTTAAGGAAGTACAGTTTTTATAAATTTTCATATAAAGCAAGATCACATCTGAGGATTTAAAAAATGACAGGTGCTCACATCAAAACTTTCAAATCCAAATTTTAAAATTCTGAAAACTTAAGCAATTCTATTTTAAAAGGAAGAAATTATCTAAAAATTATTGAGGGGTAAAAGCAAGTAATCCACTCTGGCAAACAGAATGGCAATTATAGAGTGCATGATCTTAAAACATAGGTTAAGAAAAGATCAGAAGATGATGCAATGCTTTGGGGTGCCTGGGTGGCTCAGTCGGTTGAGCAACTGCCTTCAGCTCAGGTCATGATCCTGGAGTCCTGGGATTGAGTCCCCCATTGGGCTCCCTGCTCAGTGGGGAGCCTGCTTCTACCTCTGACTCTTCCCCTCTCATGCTCTCTCTCTCTCTCTCAAATAAATAAATAAAAACTTAAAAAGATGAAATGCTTTATTTATTTATTTGAGAGAGAGAGCGTGCACATGAGCACAAGCCAGGGGAGGGAGAGGAAGAGAGAAAGAATCCCAAGCAGACTCCGTGCTGAGTGTGGAGCCCCAAAACAGGGCTCAGTCTCAGGACCCTGAGATCATGACCTGAGCCAAAACCAAGAGTCCGGTGCTTAAGCAACTGAGCACACAGGCACCCCTATATTCTAAGCTTTTGGATGGCAAAATCATATCGGGGTACTGAGGAATAAATATATAAAGTTCCAACCTTAACCAAGGGATTTTCTCAAAAATCATATGGTATGACGTCTGCTTAATTTTTACGAAAAAAAAGGAATACAGGTATTTATATTTTTTTGTCTAAATATTTAGAAACTTTTCCAATAAGAAATAAAGTATTTGGCTATGTAGCATATGTCTCTGGGGGAAAAAATAAGTATAATAAATGAATTTTATGAGGAAAAGGCTGGGGGATTTAGTAGACATTTTTGCCACAGGCTTTGAAAATTACCTAGAAGTAGGTTATATATATCATTGAGTTTTTTGAGGAAAAGTTTAGAAGGCCTAGTAGACAATTTGCCACAAGCTTTATTAATTACTTAAAACTGAACCATGTATCATTTGTTTGAAGGGAATGGAGTATGTAGAAGATAATGACTTGTCCTTTAAAAGGAGGGGACAAGCATAGCTCTTAATAGTTCTTCCCTCTGCTTCCTGCAGAATCTAGACTCCTTTCACTGTTAGCGAAAATTCTAGCTCAGTCATGCTTCATTTGTTCTGCAACTTCTTTCTTTTCTCTCAGGAAAATTATCCAGTCAACATTACCAGGCCTGATGCAAGGCACCTAAAATAGAGCATTTCTATTTGCTGAGAAAGATTACTGGTGACATTGCTAGCCTGCCTGGGGCTTTTTGCAAGTGACTGAAATCACCCCTCCATATGGAGGAGCTGTGCTCACAGGTCCACTACTGGGTAAGAGAGCAGGATCTGGGATTTTAAATCCCACTTGTGCCCTCAGCTGAACACCCTGTGAAAACTATGATTGCAACAACCAAGTGTGGGATCCAGAGTGACACATGGTAAATGTATCAGTCAGGGTAGGAAATGAATAATTGAGAGGAGATTAATGGATTATTCACAGAGGCATAGGTAGGGCCAAGAAAAATCAATAGGAGATGGCAAAGCACTCAGAGGCTAAGCCCCGAGGAACAAGGGGAGAGAATTATCAGAACCTAGAAAAAGTTGCAGCAAGATCTGTTGCTGTAGCTGCAGGTGACCGGTAAGGTAAGTCAACCCTACAGGAGCTGTGACCTTGTAAAAGAACACAGCCACTGCCATCTCATGCCCTGCAGGAGGGGAATAGGTCAATCAATACCCAGACTTCTGTCTCCTCTCTCCAGTCTATCTCCTGCCTTCCTCCCATTGAGGACAGCCAAACGGAAGCCAGAGTGCAAAGGAGTCTGGGTGATACAGTCCAAAGGGTTCAGCCTCTGGAAGCAAAGAATAAGGTGGAGAGTAGAAAATAGATCTAGGCAAATGGTAAATACTGGGCTTAGTAAAGCTATTCATTCAAAGCTGTGTATCACATCAGGCCTTGAGACAAATCAATCTCTCTTTGCCTATCTAAAATAATTTATTTTCTGCCTGTTCCCCATTTCCTACCCCCAGTTACCCCTTAAATTCTCATTCGGGAACTGAAGGTACTCATATGTTCATTCTTCTCCACTTCCACTGGGAAAGAGAAGCTAGGCCATCTTATACTATCAGCGCTATAGTCTTTTTCACTTTGGTCTTTGTTTCTCCTGACAACAAAATGGGAGACTTGCTTGGAGAATATATGAGAAAATCAAATTTTTCATGATGTATGAGAAAAGCAATATTTATTGTCACCCGTTCCTGGCCATGTGACTCTGGCAGCTTCCCTTTCCTTTCCGTGTAAGAATCAATGTGAATCTTGAGGTATCTCTCAGGACATTTGGTTTGGTTGATCAGGTGTTCAGATTTTGGTACCTTGTACTGGGAATGTGACTTCTTCACATCTGTTCTCTGTATAACCACTTTGATCCCTTGTAGTTAGAGGAAGAGATCTAAAAACAATTAATTAATGGTCAGCTCAGAGACACTGCCATGAACAATGGTGTCCTTGAACAGTAGACAAAGTTTACTATGGGCATGAGGTTCTTCTCTTTATTCTTTCCTGGAATCAAGCATTCTGTTACCCTGAAGATAATGTGATTTTGAAAATGAAACTACACCCTTTGCATAGAAATTCACATTCCCTCAGGAATGTCTGTCAGCATTGTTAGCATAAAGGCTCTTTCCAATGGTTTGGTAGACACCAGCCATTGACACTCAAGAAATAATGTGGAAGATGCATATGATAGACTGACTTTGGAGTACAAGCCAGACCCTTTTTGAGTTCCTTTGTTATATAGTAAATTCCTGCTATGGTGGAGGAAGTATTCAGATTTATTTTAATTTTGCATAATTATAATGTGCCCTCACTAAGCACTCACAAATGACCTAGTCCATGAGATACTGAGTTACAACTGTCTAAAGGGAGATACAATTCCAACTAAGAAATGGTGAATGATGGCATTTCAAGACCTCGCCCTTGAAAAGAATGAATCCCCTTATTACTAATTGTGCTATCTCTGGAATAGAGTTATGAGGGACACAGCTTGGAGATGGAGGAGTGAGTAGATGACTTTTCTCTCAATGTACTATGTAGGCAGTTTTGGGGAAATTTTTGAAAAGTAGTTCTGACCAGTAGCATGGGAAAAAATAATAAAATAACACAATTATCACCAACCTTCTACCCATTATTGTGAACATGAGAGGATTTTACTAAATAGAATCTTTCTACTAAGGACTAAGGATTTTACTGTTCTTTACAAACCTCCAAATAACTCCAGATCACTTGACCATCTCAGTCAGAAGTGATATGCATCAATTTCCCTCACTTCATTGACCAGAAGTAGTTTCATGGCCCTTGCCTAAAGACAAGGCATCCTGGGAAATGCAGGAAAGCAAACGGGATTTTTGAAGTGCTATGTCTTCCACAGAGAGATTGCTAAGGATGTGTGTACAACTAAGTTTGTTTAGATGAGTAGTGGGTGAAGGTGTGCTGGGAAATCTATCTTTTCAGGAATAAGAAAGGAATTACACCTTAGATTTGAATTATTTCATGGATGCAGTCCTTTTATGAGATACAAGAATAGGAGGGCAACAAAAGACTTAGGTGAAGAAAATTGTTCACCACTTTGATATAGTGCTTATTTGGAATTTTGATGTCTGTGATAGTCTAGCCTAATTTCCCCGTGAATCATTCCTCAAATATAAGATTCTAAATATAATTTAGTTTAAAGAGCTATTTTTAAGGCTATGTGATAGATTTTGCTTTAACAGAAGGGCAGGTGTCTAAGGAGTAGATCATAAAAGCCATCCAGTTGTCCTCAAACTGATGGACTTGTTAAAGTGAACATGGTTTGCTAGTTCTCTGGAAATCCAGAAAAAACCAGTACTGTATCTGATTCAGCACAACATGATTTTCTCCTCAGATCGAGTAGGCATATGGTTTTCCATTACAATTCAACAACCATGTCGAATCTTGAGATCTAATTGTTGTTCACACTCCCTCTTTTGAAATGGTTGACTTGGGCAAGCAACCAACAACAGAAGCATCAGGCAGGTGTTTCTGAATCGTCTGCTGGTTTCCATTTGGTTATTATTGCAAACCCTTTGGCAAGGCTGTCTGCTGATAAACTCAAACCTGTTCATTGTTTGGGATTCATGGATCAGGAAATGAATACCTTAAAGTGAATGGTTTCATGTGCAGCTGATACCCAAGGATTTCTATTTACCTGTGAGACTGTGTGGGGCACCATTCGATTATAAAACATATGCTGAAACAGCAGGGTTTGAACTAAATACAAACAAAAATGTACCATTTGGCTTGGGCATATTGATAAACAAGAGCAAACTATGTTCCCAGATGATATTAGGTTACAAATGGGCCAATTAAAATTCTGAGGGGTGTCTTTGGGAGTCAAAATGGCCCAAAGTTATACTGATAGGAGGTCAATTAGCATGAAAGTGTGTGATGTGGAGGCAGACTTGAAAGCTATCTTTTTTCAGTGAAATCAAATCCTTCATATCTGTCTGATCAGCATTAGTATCCAGACTTGGGTCAAAACAACTCAGGTAAAACCTTGTTTTGTCAGTTTGAAAATAACTTCCAATAAAATATTTAGGGATTCTATTGGAAGAAGAATGTTCAGTCAGTTCTCAGTCTATTAGCTTAAATTGTTTCATGGGTGAAGCTTTGTCAGTGTCTGTAGGAAACAGGGTATACTAAAACCCTGTGCTGTTACTCAGAGGGTGGAAGGATCCCCCTCTCTTCCTAATAGATAGACCTCCAGTGCAGTGACTCTCCATCTTCTTTCCACTTTGCAGCCATCTGGGGAGATTTATAAAGTTCTGATCCTTGAGTCCCACCACCCATCCTGAGTTTAATTGGTCTGGGGTGTTGGATAAGCACTGGGATTTTGAAGCCTCCCCAGAGGATTCTGATGTACAATTGCATCTGAGAACCACAGTTCAATCACTTGACAAGGGCTTTAAAAGATCCTTATGTTTGGATCCTTTGGGCTAATAAAGATCCTTAAGCAGTAAGTGTTACCAAGGGCAGAAGCACCTGATAGATTCATTGTCTAACATGCCTCTAAAATAATACTGCTTTATGAATGTGAAGAATTCAGTAGGGACCCAGAAAAAGTGAAGAGTCATAGAAAAGAAAGACCTCAGTTCTGAAATCTGTTTTGATCAATTTGATCTTTGGGATTTAGTTATTCTGATGAGGAAGGTTCTTATAAGTTTTCTTTCTTTTTTTCCTTTTTTTTGGATTTATTTATTTATTTTTAGAGACTCAAAGAGCATGGGGGCGGGGTGGGCAGAGGGAGAAGGAGAGAATCTTCAAGCAGACTGCACTGAACACAGCCAGATGCAGGGCTTGATTCCAGGACCCTAAGATCATGACCTGAGCTGAAATCAAGAGTCAGTGGCTTAACCAACAGAGCCACTCAGGTGCTTTGGTTCTCATAAGTTTTCTAAGTAATTCTATGCTGTGTACCTTCTATGCTGTGTACCTTGGAAAGGACATAGGGTGAAAGATAAACCAGGTCACCTTTATTTCCTTAAGTCTCAGTTTCATCATCTTAAAAATAAGGTCACTAGCTAAGGATATCATGAAATTGCCTTCTGGGTACAAATTTCTGTGATTCAAAGATTAACTTTGACTACCCCTTTATTTGGAGTTCCTCCCCCTTTCTTTTAACGAAAGTACAGCTTTTGCAAAAATTATTCATTTAGCCCTTTAATTCGAAGTCCTATTTGGGCCCAGGGAATTGTGAAGTTCACCTATGTTGTGGACTAAGTGTAGTTCGTATGTGAGGTACTGTGTGGGCCTCTACACTGAGAAGGCTACACCTGGAAGTAAACACCTATTATCACAAATGATGCTTCAGAATGGCCTAGGCCAGAATGTATTTGTGTAGGAATTGCATAGGCCCAGCGAGGCAGAAAGTGTCTTTCAGATCACTGAAAAGGCAGCTGTATCATTCAGATAACTATTACCAAATAAGTTGTTTATACAAAACAAAACAAAAGCTAGATGTCAAAAACAATTTTATCTCCACACAATATTGGGTATTTTTATTATAAAACTACAATTATCTAAAGAAAAGTTAGAGAAAATAGTGAAAAATGCATGTGCCATGAAAGTTACAGGAAGGTGAACATTTGAAACTTACTTTTTTGGTTCATTAATTTCTGTTGGAAACCCTCTTAGTGCCGTTTTATTAATATCATTTATTTTTTCCAAGTTTTAGTATTTTTCAAAGCACTCTTACAAGAGGTGCTCACTAAATCTTCTCTTTTTTTTTTTTGAAGAAAAAGTGATTCACCATTGGATAGGTGAGAAATTGATTGCTTATCAGAGATTTTTTTTAAAAAGATTTTATTTATTTATTTGACAGAGAGAGAGATAGCAAGAACAGGAACACAAGCAGGGGGAGTGGGAGAGGGAGAAGCAGGCCTCCTGTCAAGCAGGGAGCCTGATGCGGGGCTTGATCCCAGGACCCTGGGATCATGACCTGAGCCAAAGGCAGACACTTAATGACTGAGCCACCCAGGTGCCCGCTTATCAGAGATTTTAACTCATCCAGGTTCTTCTCACAGTCTACCATTTTTTTTCATCAGTCAAGTATTGATTAATACAGTCCAATCTATGAAAAGTACTTGGTGTCTTCTTTAATTGTTTATATTTTGAATATATGATATTATCTGTCCTGAAAGATTTTATTCCTTTAGACAAAATTGTCTTCTTTGGCATCTTTCACAGCCTAAGACAAACAACAGTGCAAACCTCGGATGGCATGTAAATATCACAGTTGGTCAATCTATTTCCATCAACTATTCCATAAAGAAAATCCAAAGTTAGGGATGCCTGAGTGGCTCAGTAGGTTAAGCATCTCCCTCCAGCTCAGGTCATGATCCAAGGGTCCTGGGATTGAGTCCTGTGTCCGGCTCTCTGCTCAGCAGGGAGTCTGCTTCTCCCTCAGCTTGCCACTACCCCCTGCTTGTGCTCGCTCACTCTCTGTCACTCTGACAAATAAATAAAATCTTAAAAAAAAAAAAAAAGAAAATCCAAAGTTATCTGGGGCTAAATGATGCTTGTTTTGATCCCACCTCCCAAGCCCCCCACCCCTGTTTTTCAGGGTCAGAGTTGCTTTAGAGCTGATCTGAGAATGAATCTCTGAAGTGAAATGTAGAGAAGGCAACATTTAGCCCAGGTGTTTTTGAGAATTGAGAGGGTGTTGGGTTAGTGGGAAAGTTCTAATCTGGGTTTTAATAATGGCATTCCCAAGCAATTAGCTGAACACACAGGAGGAAATTAAGGAGGAGGTGGAGAAAGAACAACAATTTATGAACGGCAGTATAACAGGCAGCTAAATAGGACTTAATTTCATTCAACCAGAGGTAAGTCACCCAGGAGAATTAGGCTAAAATGTTACCTTTCTTTGGCTAGTAAGGGATGGTTCCATGATCTCATAAGGACTTCCCTTTTGTTGAGACTGTGATTGAACATTGAGAGCAGTGCATACTTACTGTTCTATGGCATCTGAGCTCTTCCTTTTTTTTTTTTTTTAAGATTTTATTTATTTATTTGAGAGAGAGAGTGAGAGAGAGAGAGCATATGAGAGGGGGGAGGATCAGAGGGAGAAGCAGACTCCCTGCTGATCAGGGAGCCTGATGTGGGACGCGATCCTGGGACGCCAGGATCATGACCTGAGCTGAAGGCAGTTGCTTAACCCACTGAGCCACCCAGGCGCCCGCATCTGAGCTCTTCTTAACGGACTACAGTATGCCTGTGTTTTGTTTGTTTTTGCCAGCAAACTTGAATGGAATTATTTGTATATATTTCTTTAAAATATTTGGTGGAGGGCGCCTGGGTAGCTCAGTGGGTTAAGCGACTGCCTTTGGCTCAGGTCATGATCCTGGAGTCCCGGGATCAAGTCCCACATTGGGCTCTCTGCTCAGCAGGGAGTCTGCTTCTCTCTCTCTAACCCTCCCCCCTCTCATCCTCTCTCTCTCTCTCTCAAATAAATAAAGTCTTTAAAAAAATAAAATATTTGGTGGAAATTTTTTTGGAGCAGGACAGCAGTTTCCTGTTCCCATGCACAGTTAGTGAAATTTGCCCCCACTGAAAGCCAGAATTTAACCATTTATCAATGCAATTAGTGCTCTAAATGTGCACAGAGAAACCATTGAAAAACTTGCAAGGTATTGACTATTGGAGTAAACTGTTTGCTGAAAGAGAATTGTATAATGCGAGATATTTTGGGAAGAAAATTTGGAAAGAAAAGGATCTATCTTTGTAAGTTCATTTCTTCCTGATTGCCTGTTGGAGGCGCTTGGAATATTTGGAGGTATGGATTGAAGTTTAGAGTATATACTTGTCAAGAAGAATTATGATTTTCCCCTCCAATCCTGAAAGGATTGAAAAGAATATTGCCTTACAAATCTATCTCTCTAATTTTGGAATGGATTTTTCAATTGTCCTTTTAGAAAATCAGACTTCTAATATGATAATTAGCTAGTTTACTTTACTGAGAAGCAAGTATCTCTGTGATCACTCAGGCTGACAGAAAGAGAGCTGGAGAGCTAATCCATATTCTAATGATTGCAGATGGCAACACCACCATACACATCTCATCTGTTCTTAGGTGAAAGTTTTCTTATTAATACCCAAACTTATGTCCATTTTAGATTGGTGGGTTTTTTGTTTGTTTGTTTTATGTCATCACTCATTTCCCACTGGGGTTGGTAATTAAAAAACTCTCCAGAATAAATCATAGTTAATCTAAGTTTGTTCTTCCCTCCAGAGCTTTATAATTATAAAAGTTACTACATTTATGGCTATACACACTGCCTTGTGTGTTATCCATTTCCAAAATAACACTGTTTGGTTTTTGTTTGTTTGTTTGTTTTATAAGCCAGAAACATGGCACAACACATAGAAATTTACCAAGATAACACGGATTGGTGAGTTACAGTTAAAAAAACAAAAACAAAAACATAGTATACAGAGAAGGTGATCATTTTGGGAGTTTTGGGCAAGCATTTGTAAGGTCAACAGCAATAGCAATGATGACAGCACTAGGTTGCCAAATTCTTCTTTTGGCTTGGAAACAAATTGTTTATGGCTGTCCACTCCTGATAGCCACCTTTGTGCTAAGGAACCTATTAAAAATTTGGGCAATTGAAGCCTAGCTCATTGCCTTATAAAAAAATCAGCTTACCTGAACCATATTACTGACACACTTGCTGCTGGTTTTGAGCTTCAGAAATGGTGATCTATTTATTCGGGCTTAATTCCTTAATTGAACGTGTTGACTTCTGTTGTTCTGATTTTTGAGACAGTATTAATGTAGTACAGTGTAGTAATGTAGAAAGAAGAATATTAAGATAATGAACATTTGTCCTTTAAAAAGGGTATAAAAAGGATATAAAAAGTCACATTTACTCTAAAAAAAGATTATATTGTACTTTTTAAAATCTAATCTCCCCATTAATATTTTCATTATTTTTTAAAACTGTTTATTTGATTAATTCATAAAAATGTGATACAAACTTGTAAGCATACAGGTGAATTCAAATACTGTGGATTTCCCACAGCAGTCAATACCCCTTTCGGTATATATAATTTTGCAGGATTGGGTCCCTGATTAAAAGGCTAGTAGTGAGTGACTGTCTCCTCCAGTGTTTCTCTTTATTCAGAAATATTCTACACTCTCCTTCATTTGCATGAACATATAAAAAACGGTCTCCTTGGTACTTTTTAGGAAGGAAAGGGCCAGTTCCATTTTCTTCCCTAAATCCAAGACCAAACACCCTTGAAAAATATGAATGGCACTGTGTTTTCATATCTGAATTGTGGAGAAGACAATCCAGAGCCTATGACCCAGCTGGTTGTTTTCCCATTTTCGAAGATAGTTTGTGTTAAGGATCATGAATTGCTCTCCAAAAGACCCCCAAGAAGTGCATCTGTCATGGAGCATTCTCATGGGATCAGTTGAACTTTCCTGTGTACTTCTGGGATCTCCCAATTTGGTGCTCCCAATTTGGTGCAGGCAGAGACTCACTTGGTTGAGAGTATTAGTCATTCAGCTTAGCTGCATAACTAATTTTATGAATTCTTCTGCTGGACTTAAAAAGGAGAAAAAATATAACACAGTTGAGTTTTTTTTTCCTTTTTATTTTGTCAGTATATCTGGGTAGTTTCTTTAAAAACAGATAAATCAAATAAAAGTGATAAAAGTAAAGTGAGATAATTATTTTCAGCATAAATTTATAACCAATGTCAAAGACATTCATTGAACAAGCTGTCACGTTAAAAGGAGGTCCACAGAATACAAAATATAAAAATTGTCTGTCCTGGGAGACTTTACGTTTTAAGTCATTTAATCACCAGAAATTTAATCCAATTATATAAAGCAATGCCTTTTTTTTTTTTAAGATTTTATTTACTTATCTGACAGATAGAGACATAGCTAGAGAGGGAATTCAAGCAGGGGGAGTGGGAGAGGGAGAAGCAGGCTCCCCACCGAGCAGGGAGCCCGATGTGGGGCTTGATCCCAGGACCCTGGGATTATGACCTGAGCCGAAGGCAGATGCTTAACAACTGAGCCACCCAGATGCCCCTATTAAGTAATCTTTTGAGATGCATGAAAGATTGTTTTTTACTAGCCAAATGTCTTAGCCTACTGTCATTTTTCTCCTTGCCAGATTTTTCAGTGGTCTGATATTTGCACTTGGGACTATTTTGTGTTCTTATCTAAATGGTAGTACTATTTAGGTAAATAACAAACTTTTAGGACAGAGAAGATTTTTGTACCCATTTTCCTGGAGAAACATGGTAAGATTAGTGTGAAGGTAAATATGATTGTATTGTGGTAGTTCAATTTCTTTTCCTCAATGCTGAATTTCTCAGGAATGCGACTTCATTGTGGCAGGCAAGAGATTCTCCAGAAGAGCAGCCCTCCTCATTCTAAGGACAACAACCAAAAAAGACCTCAAACTAACAATTAAACAACACCAATAGGGAAAAAGGATCTGGCAGTTTTCTTCAAAACTGACATTTTGGACTAGGTCTATCAGTCTATATAGAATAGAGCGGAAAAGAGAAAACTAGTAATTCTGTCTTATAATTGTATATATTACAAAATTATTTTACAGTATTTTTATATTGAATCTTTTTAGGAACCTTTGGAAAAATCATTAGCATGAGACTAAGAAATATTAAATAATTCAATTAACTAGTTGTGTAAACATAAGTTAGACAAGTAACTTATCAAGTTAAATTTACAGGTGAGGGAATGGAGGCACATAGTGAGGAACTTTCTTGCCCAAGGCCTCAGAGACTGTACACAGCAAACCAGGGCTAGAATCCATGTCTTTTGGATCCAAGTAATTTTTTTTTTCAAGGAATTAAAGCTTCCTCAAATCAATAAACTGGTGTTAATGGACCATTATCAAAGTGAGAACAATCATAGAATTTCCTTCAAGAATCTCTGTGATGGTAAGAGGCTGAAATCAAATGGGTTGACCATTAAGATGTTCCAGGGGAAACTCTGTGATATTGATTTTCAATTCTCAACCTTTTTCTTAGTGACATTTGGTTATAAGATTTATGTGCTTAAAAAGCACAAGATGCAGCTATTCTCTGAGGAGAAGAGCTTTTGAAGACCCCATACAGTTTAAATATCATCATCAAAGCTGTGGTTCCCCAGTTTCAGCATGCTTCAGGCTTACCCCCAGGGCCTTTTCTAAAGGCAGAATATGATTCTGGGGCAGGACCCAGAAATCTGCATATTAAACAGACACTCAAAGTAAAACTGATGCAGGTGATTCAGGGACCTCGTTGCATAAAACTGATCTATATAGATCTTGAATTAGTAATTATGTAGGTGAATACTGCTAATTTTGTAAGTGAGATAATATAGTAAATGAGGGAAGTACATTATTAGGCACCATTTAAGATAAATAGCACTGTTTTATTTATCCACAAAATAGATTCTGTTAGAGCAGAGAGTCATGCATGGACCAGCTAGAGTCATTGCTGACCTACAGGGACAGCTTTTAGATGAAGCTTGTATCTAAATTTTCATGGCCCATCTAGTCCTTGGCCTCTCTACTTTGCCTGCCAACAGAGGGGCCAATTAGTGAAGATGGTTTCAGTACTTTGTTCAGAGACAAATCCCTTCCCACTAGGGAATTATATAAGCCCACCAACATACTTTGCATAACATGGAAAATCAGTTCTAGGAGGGGCTAAATATTCTGACTGTGGGCTAGAGGAAAACAAGGCCATTAATCTTTTGTAGATGAATGAAATGTTGGCCCATTTTGGTAGGGACTTGGGCACATCAGAATCAAACTTTTATAAAAAGTGATCACACAAAGAAGGCAATTCTGTCTGTGTGTCTTAACTGTAATGGTAATGCTGAATTCTTACACTTTCTTTCACAGTGCATCCAGATAATGTAATATGTATTTATTCTAGGCTGTTAGGAAAACAACACAAAACTAAGAAATCTAGCTACATAAAAGGGGAAACAAAATGTAATCTTTTATTCTGAATTTTCATAGCAATATCTTATAAAATCTTTGTGTTATAGGAAGCTTTTAATCTATCACCCAACTCCTAAGTTTCCCATTGAAAATACATTTTTATTGAATTGCATTTAAATTATTTAGCCATTTTCATAGGCATAAGGTAATCAGATACATAATGTATCATACAGCTCTCCAAATGTCCCTGATGGATGCTGTCTTTCTGCTAATTAAATCTACACCACTGTTAGGAGGGGAGAAAAGGGTTTGAGTTTTAATTTCCTTTTTTTTTTTATTATGCTCAGTTCCTTTTCTTTAAAAGGGAAATTAAAGGTCAGCTGTTAATTAGCTACTTTTGGAAAGTATCCATTAATATTACATAAATTACTGCCTACAAATCCAATTAAATTCTTAGGTCATATTGGAACTAAATAGATGATTTAATTTTCAGGGCACATTATGAAATGAGATCTATAGGAGAAATCGATACAGACACAGCAAAGGACTGAGGTGTGTGTGTTTATATATACAGGTTTTCTATATATTTTCTCAAGTGATAAATTCTATAAAATGGAAGTATACTGGATGCTCAGTTAACCCTCTGGATTGCTTCTGAGACCAACAGCCAAAATTTACCCAGTAGTACCTTGGTAGTATAAAATAAATAAGTAAATAAGTAGGGAATGTGGAGAAAACAAACACATAGAAATTTATAAATATTTACATTGGACTGTAAGAAATGAGGTGTTTGGAATATTTGTTCACCAATCCATTAATTTAGGTCTTCAGAAAATATTCATTTACCCAAATTTAGTATGTGTGATAGTAATGAATGATAATCAAATTCTATCCATGTAGTAGAAAAACTGGGTATTTAAAGAAAAGAATAAAGAAATTATCCCCTAAATTATCTTTAACTCAGTAATTTTCAATATTTATTTTGCCTTGTGGCTCCCACGATATTATGGCCTTAGAGGGTATGTTAGTTTTCTAGGGCTGCCATAACCAAATACTATAAACTGAGTGGCTTAAATATACGAATTTATATTCTCACTGTTCTGGAGGCTAGAAGTCGAAGATCAGGTTACTCTCGGTTTTGTGTCTTCTGAGACTTCTCTTCCTGGCTTGCAGATGACCACCCTTTCCCTATCTTTTATTGTGGTCTTTTTTCTGTTCCCCTAGGGTCTCCAGGTGTGTCTTAATCTCTTCTTATAAGGACATCAGTCAGATCAGATTAGGAACCATTCTAAAGATTTCATTTTAACTTAATCACTTCTTTAAAGATCTTATCTCCAAATAAGGTCATATTCTAAGATACAGGGAATTAGGGCTTCAACATATGAATTTGGGGTGGGGTACACAAGTCAGCCTGTAACAGAAGAGTACCATGGTGTATTAAAAAGAGCACTGTACTTCACTTAGACTTATTATTAAGCAGAACTAAGTTTTTTTTTTTTTAAGATTTTATTTATTTATTTGACGGAGAGAGAGGGAGAGAGCACAAGCAGGGGGAGTGGCAGGCAGAGGGAGAAGCAGGCTCCCTGCTGAGTAGGGAGCCCAATGAGATGCCAGACTCAATCCCAGAACCCTGGGATGATGACCTGAGCAGACACTTAACCAATGGAGCCACCCAGGTGCCCATTAAGGAATTACTCTGAGACTAAGCAGTATAACATCGTGGTTAAAGTCATGGAGTTTTAATTCACATATAAGTTCAAATTCTTTTTCTTTTTCTTTTTTTTTTAGATTTTATTTATTTGAGAGAGAGAGAGCAAGTGAGAGAGCAGGAAAGCATGAGCCAGGGGAGGGGTAGAGGCAGAGGGAGAAACAGACTCCCTGCTGAGCAGGGAGCCCGATGTGGGACTGATCCCAGAACCCTGAGATCATGACCTGAGCTGAAGGCAGATGCTTAACTGACTGAGCCACCCAGGCGCCCCACAAGTAAGTTCAAATTCTAACTTCCCTTTTACTAGTTGAGAAAGCTAGAACATGTTATTTAAGTTTGTTTCCTTATCTGAAAATAACAAATATTTCTGAAGACTTGAGGATTAAAAAAATGTTTAAAACATTTATTTAGAATTTGCATGAGAAAAAGATGTGGCTAATAAATTATAGCTATTCTTTTTTAAAAACAGGTTTGTTGAGGTCTAATTTATATACCATAAATTTACTCATAGGTACAAGTAAATGGTTTTTAATAAATTTACGAAGTTAGGCAACAATCGGCACAATCCAGTTTTCTAAAATTTTCACCAGCCTCAAGAGATCTCATACTTTCTGAAGTCACTTGTTCCCATTTCCAGCTCTAGGCAACCAATATCTATCTTTTGTCTCTATAGACTCATCTATTCTGGACATTTCATATAAATGAATGCATACATATGTGTTCTTTTACATCCATCTTTTTTCACTTAGCATAATCTCAAATAAGATTTATCCATGCTGTAACACGTATTAGTAGTTCCCCGTTTTTTCCTGAATAAAATTCCATTGTATGGATATATATTTTGCTTAATTATTCATCAGGTGATGGATATTGGGTTGTTTCTGCTTTTGGCTATTGTAATACTGCTATGACTGTTCATGTACAAGTTGTATGCATGTTTCTTTTCATTTTTCTTGTGCAGACTCCTAGAATAGAAATGGCAGAGTTGTATAGTAAAATGTTGCTTAATGTTTAAAAATTTTTCCAAACTATTTTCCAATGTGACTACACCATTTTACATTTCCACCAGCAATAAGTGAGTATTCCCAGTTTCTGCACATTCTCCCCAATACTTGTTCTTGTCTGCCTTATAGAGCCATTCTAGTGGAAGTAAAGTGGCATCTCCTTGTGGTTTTGATTTTCATTTCCCTAATGAGTGATGATGCTGTCTTTTAATGTTTTTATTATTCATATATGTCCTTTAGGAAAATGTCTATTCTTTTCAAATCTTTTGCCATTTAAAAAAATTCAGGTATTTGTTTCTTATTGCTGAGCTGCAAGTATGCTTTACCTTTAAAATTCTAGTTACAAATCCTTTATCAGCTGTGTGATTTGTTAAGTATTTCTCTCAGTTTGTGGTGTGGCTTTTTTTTTTTCCCCATAGTAGTTTGAAGTGTAAAGTGCTTAATTTTGAGGATGTTCAAATTGCTGTTTTCTTTCCTGAATTCTACTTCTTTTGCTGTCTTTAAGAGATTTTTACCCAAGGTATGAAGGCTCTCTCCTATGTTGTCTTCTAAAAGTTGTATAATTTCAGCTAAGTCTTTAATATGGTCTGAATCTATTTTGAGTTACTATTTGTATATGACGTGAGGTAAGGATCTAAGTTAACCTTTTCATGTGTGAATATCAGCACACGACATGTTAAAAAGATTATATTTTCCTCATGTAATTACTTTGATACCTTCAAAAAATCAATTGACCATAAATATGAGTTATTTTTAGACTCTGTTCTTTTCCATTGATCTCTGTCATGCCAGTAACACATTGTCTTGATTCCTGTGGCTTTATAATATATTTTGAAATTGGAAAATATTAGCCCTCCAAATTTGTTCCTCAAAATTGTCTTGGCTATTTGGATCTTTTACATTTCCATATATAGATTGAGAGTCCAATTTCTGCAAAAAAGCATGCTGAGATTTGATAGGGATTATACTGAATCTGGTTGATTGGTGTGGGATGAATTGCCATGCTAATGCTGTTGAGTTTTCCAATCCATGAACATAGAATACCATGCCATTTATTTAGATCCTCTTTAATTTCTGTCAACAATACTTTATAGTTTTTAGTGTAGAAGCCTTGCCCTTTTGTTTCTTAAATTTAATCCTAAGTATTTAATTTTGAAGTGCTATTTTGACTGAAATTATTTTCCTAATTTCGTTTTGGATTGTTTATTGCTAGTGTATAGAAATACAATTGATTTTTTTTACATTTATCTTATATTCTGACTGAGTTCTTTTTTTATTTTTTTCTTTGAAGGGGAGGGATTCTTTAAGATTTTCTCAGTACAAGGTTATATCATCTGTGAAGAAAGACAGTTTTACTTCTTGTTTTCTGATTTTGTTGCATTTTATTGCCTGGTTGTACTGGTTGGAATTTCTAATACAATGTTAAATAGAAGTAATGAGAATTGAAATCCTTGCCATGTTACTGATTTTAGGGGAAATATTCTATCTTTCACTATTAAGTATAATCTTAGCAGCAGAGTTTTGTGAATTTTATCAAGTTGAGGAAATTTGCTTCTATTCCTGATTTGTTAAGAGTTTTTATTATTCCTGGGTGTTTAATTTTGTCAAATGCTTTTCCCATGTGTGGCTCATATCCTTATTCTATTTCAACATTATGGAAGCATTCCCAGGCTAAAACACAGCAGATCTTTCTTCTTACTAAGGTTCAAGAGTTTTTCTTGAATAAATGCTTCTCAATTCACTGTTTGCCCTTTGCCAAGGTACAGAGTCCAGAAGTTGTTGTTTTGACAGTTTTTTTCCTAGTTTTATCGTTGCTTTTTAAAGAGAGGATTTGCTGTGCTCGTCATCTAGCCATTTCAGAAGTCACCCCCAACACGACATAGCTATTACTCTTGATCCAATTATTTAATTTCAGCCTTAAATTTTCCTCTTTTGTAAAATAGGATTACTAACCCTCCATTGGTTTGTTGGGAAGATTAGATATGTGATATAATTGAAAGTGCTCATTGAAGCACCTAGTACATAGAGTTTTGAGCAAATATTAATTGCATTTGAAGATCAGGTGACTATAATAGAACAGGATCATTAAGAAGTGACTGAAAAGTGTGGGATTTCAATATATCTTGGGGAGCTCTATGAACACACCAGTTAAACTAAGAGAGGAAAAACTCAAATCTGTATTTGCCAATGCACCTTACCTCTTTGTTCTCTTGGATAGATACATTTGTATCCTCTTATCTTCTAACCTTGTTAAATCAGGGCTACCTTGTGACAATCTGCCTTTCTTCTCCTCTCAGAAAATTTTACTTTGAGTTGTTCCTTAGTTAATAAATGTAGGAATAATTTTGGTATGTTTCTGATTTATCAAGACTTTGGAAAGTACAATGGCAATATCATAGGTACCAACTTACCATGATATGATCCACTTAATTAAAAAAATGTTATTGCTTATGGACATGTTCTGTATATCACAAATATCTGACATCAATCAGCAGGAGGTAGAGACCCTAGTAAGTCCAGATAAAATCAAATTTGCTGTCTTCAGGTTTCTTTTTGCTTCCTTTCCCTTAATATTTTGGTTGCTTACTGTAGTATATACATTGTTACAGTATGTATATTGGAATATTGGTAAACTTGTAGGGAATTAAGCAACAGTGGTAAACTTGTAGGGAATTAAGCAAGGAACAAAACCTTTATATGAAACTTATGTGTGAATTAAGCTAGGATTCAGCCCTATCTGCAAGATTCCACAATTTTAACTGACTCTTGTGGGATCAACACAATATTTTGGAATTGTCTAAAATAGACTGTTCTCTATCTTCTTGCCTTAAATTGCTTATCAAAAACTCAGTACTCATTAGTAATGGCTTCTAGCGGGGAAGATGTTGTCCTGGTGCTGATGTTACATTTATTTCATATTGGGCTTGACTACTTTGATCATGCATACATATTGATCTATTCTTTATTCTTTTTTCTCTATTCTTCTTTTAATAACGTTTCTCAACTTATTTTCTGTTATTTCTCATATCTACTTTTCTTATTTTTTTCCTACACTTCTATCCTACTTTCCCACTTTCCCCCTGTACCCATGCCTGTCTTTATTTCTCTTCCACAAAATGCCTCACTCATACTTGTTTCTCTTTGTCTTTTCTATACCCTTCCAAACATGTCTTAAGTATATTGGGAGCAGTTTACACTCCCCAAATAATGCAGTTGCAGAAGCAGTTAATGTTATCTTTCTAATAAACAATTTCAATTGTAGCAGCCACAAATATCTCAAAGATGATTCTCTCTATATTTTCATTAAAGCTAGGGCTTTGTTTGGTGTTTTGGTTTTAAACAAATACTCGTCCCAGCAGTGCCGCTCACCAATATAGAACAGAATTACAATGTACTTCCAGCCAAATTCAGTTTATTGTCAATTTCAGTAGTGTTTCTTATGGTAGCAATTATTTTCTGAAAGCCTGCAAGCAAGCAGCAGAAAACTGAAATCATCAAAGAGTTTTTATCTGCAGCAATTCCAGAAATGGCAGGTAGCTGATAGTTTAAACTTTAGTTCTCTGCAGTGGAATAGTGCAAATAAGAGAATGCCATCTGCCTGCTCCTGGAGGCTTTCTGAAAAATATACCCAAGTTAATAAAGTTTTGGGGTGATATTCGATGACTTTGGTTACTACTGCACTGAATGCTACAACATATCTATGACCCTTTCTGCTTGCCGTAGACACTCCTGAGACAAGTTTCACAAGTTGAAGTGGTATTGCTTTTTTTTCATATATAAATTAAATACTTGAATTTTTATTTCAGTTTTCTAATTACCTGGAGCAATATCTTCTAAACTTAAGTTCCTTGATGTAACCTAGAAAATAGGGCTTTTGCTGAGAGTTACATGGACAGGAACAAATAAAATGGGAAACTAGCTTTGGATTTATTCTTGAGAGAATTCTTAGGAGATTAGATCAAGGGGTGATTGTAAAATGTCACCCAGTTTATTCTACCTGTTGATGATAATTTATTTCATGCATACTAGCAAGTGGACTGCCATTTTCTACAAATGTTCTAAAAGAAAAAGATTTTCCTTATTTCTTTAATCATTAACTTAACAGATATTTCTTGATCTTATTTGCCATGCCCCTGGAATACAGTAGTAAAGAAAGCCCTGAGGTTAAAACAGTGAGTAAGATAGAAATGCTCTCTTGTAGCTTATATTCCAGCATGGACAAATATTAATAGCACAATTGCTTAAGTACAGTTGTAATAAGTATACAAAGGAGTCAAGCAGAGAGTGCTAAGAGGACATAAAACAAGGTGATATGATCTGAATATTTGTGTCCCTTTCAAAATTCATATGTCGAAATCCTAATGCCCAATGTGATGGTATTAGGAGATGGAGCCTTTAGTAAATAAATAGGTTATAAGGATGGAACACTCATAAATGGGAATAGGGCCCTTATAGAAGAGGCCCAAGAACATCCTTGCCCCTTCCATTAAGCGAGGACACAGTGAGAAGTTGTCAGTCTACACCAGAACCCAACCGTGCGCGCACACTCATCTCTGACTTCCAGCCTCCAGAACTGTGAGAAATAAATTTCTATTTGTTTATGAGCTACCCAGGCTGTGGTGTTCTGTTATAGCAACCCAGGTGGATTAAAACACAAGGGAACCTGTTCTTGTCTCCAGAAACTTTAAGGAAATTTGACAAACCATAAAAAGATGAATCAACTCAGTAAATGAGAGTGTGTGTGTGGAAGATCATTCCAGGCAGAGTCGACAAAGTAAGAAAAGATTCTGAAGCAGAAAGGAACACAGAATATTTGGAGACCAAAAAGAAAGCCAGTTTAGTTACAGCACAGAGTCATGGAACCGTTGTTCAAGGTGAGGATGGTGAGGTAAGCAGAGTTCAGTTTTGCAGGGATTTATAGGTCAAATATTTTAATCTGTATTTTAATAACAGTGGAAATCTAAGATTTTAAGCAGGGGTATAGCATGGTTTGTTCTTTCAAAATAACTCAATCTGCAATGTAGAGTCAATCTTTGAGGCCAGGAGTAGATAGGATATTAGGAGGCCAATGCTGACTTAACTCAGAGTGGCAATAGAGATGAGAAGATTTGGGTAAGACTGTGTTTAAGAGTGTTTTAGATGGCAAAGTAACATGCATTGAAATGAACCGAATAGGGAGTGGAAGATGCCAAGATTGATTCCTGTGTCTTTGAAGTGTACAATTAGAGGTAGTCAGATTGAGAATTAGTAGAGATATTAAGCAGACATTTGTCAATACATAAATTTTAAACTCTTAAATAAACTAGGCTGGTACAAAATATTGGAGATGATCACCCATGTGGCTATTGAGGTCATGGCTGAGATCACCTAAGGAGAGAATATGGAATAAGAAGACAAGACCTGGGGTCTAGTCTATTAAAACTCTAATATTTAAAATTTGGTAGGATGATGAACAGCAAAGGATATATTGACAGAGGTGTAGAAGAAGAAATAGGATGATTTGGTTGCCAGGGAGTCAAGAAACACACTGTTCTATGAACGAACATGGGATGGGTGTCAGTCATATGCTGCCAAGAAGTTAAAACATCTTTTTGTCGGAAGTGTACTTGGTTTTAATCAACCTCTTTTTACCTGCTCTACCCTGAAATTAAATTATCTCATTTCACATTTTATCTCTTTTAGGTTAAGATTGGAGTCAGAGTACTGTCTGACTATAAGGAAAATCCCTCCTTTATACAAATAGAAAATGTAAATTGAAGCATAGTGTTCAGGTGGGCAGGAGCAGTGCAACTGGATCCAGGATCCAGGATCAGCTCTGCCTGTTTTTTAGTTTACATTTTAGTTAAAATTTCTTTTTCTGTAAATACTACGGAAAGAATAAGGGTCACATTAATCCATAGCTTGGATCTTATTGGAAATGCTCCTATAAAATAGGTAATTCTTAGAGTTTTAGGGATCGAGGCTTTGTTCTAATCAGAAATTTTTCATAAGATAAACTGTATTCTTATAATGTGTTAGTGAAATGTGTGTGGTGTAATCAGACACTCACAGTACTTGTATTGACACTATTTTCTCTTGGAGGAATTTGTGTTCATCTAAAATGCCTACTCTTGTTATGTAAGTTTGATTACAGTGGGATGCACTTGGCTTATTCACATAACCTAATGATATCTGTAAAGATTCTCTTGGATTAAAACTTTATTTTGATAATAAAAATTTTATATTGATAAAATGATACTTGTTACAATAATGAAAAATTATAGTTATGTGAATACTATAGATTTTGTTAAAATGATGCAGGCTCACCCATATTTACAACGATAAAAAGTGAATATATACTTATATATAATTTTATATTACAGAAATTACATATCTCAATTTAAAAATACTTATGAATTAAATATATTTATATACTTATGTGTATTTTCTGTAGATATATGTAAATAAAGACTTTCTTAATTGAGAAATACAATTCACATAAAACTCCCCATTTCAAAGTGTACATTTGAATGTATAAGGAGATTTTGACTAATAAATGTTAAATCTTTCACTAGAGATTTGATGAAATCCTTAGATAAGTGGGACTAACAGGAATGTTTGTACTTGGGTCTTAACATCTTTTTTGCCCTGATTCTGATCCTCTTCATTCTCCTTCCTGGGTTAACGTAGTCTACCAGCCTAATTGGTTTTATGAGCTGCTTATTCAGATTCTCAGTTCTTTCTTTATGATTATTACAAATTCATACTCTGGATTTTCATCAGTTTTCTCATAAGCACTAGCTGTAGCTCTACCAATATAATAATGCTAAGAGGGTTCTAACCACTCCTATAATTTGAAGGAGTTAATTCTCAATAAATATGTGATGTTAATTTTCATTGGATATTGAGATGATCTCCCTGATCCATGGATCATCCAATGATGCAAAGTAAAAACTCTATATATCGTTTTCTAACAATAATATACTTACTGTTGGGAAGAAGGAAATGCAATCTATGTCTGTGCAGAAGAGATTGTTACTTTCTGTGTCACTCTATCAAACATTTACATCTTACTAAAGCTACTTGGGATGTTTACTATATAACTTTTTCGTAGTCATTAAATGCAAACCACATACACACAGGTGCTTGAGTTTATATTCCAGATTTTGTACTAGACAGCTAACAGATTAAACAATGGCTATCTTTAATGAAACTAACAGAAGTTCTCACCTACTAATTGTTACATTTCAGAATATAGAAAACTTCACAAAATAATTAGAATTTTGACCTTTAGAAACTTCTTTTCTATGACAATATTGGTTGATTTATTTGACAGGATTTATAGGCTCATATCCATGAAGGATATAGAAGTACAGTCACCTGTCTTCACAGATCTCTCCTTGATTTTTTAGGATCCTTTCAGACATTGATGCAGATCCAACCCATTTTGAATGGGCTTTTACTGAAGGATAGTCTGATAGTCTGATTTTCTGATAGCCAATGAAGAACAGATCCTGCTTTCTACTGCATATTCTGTTGTGTATGATGATTTGAAAGAGACTTAGTATAACGTGGCTTCTTGTATAGAAATGACAAATGGCATTTTATATTCAATTCTTCAAAATTTTATGGTGTTCAGTTTCAAATGTTTTTAAAGCTATTTGGCTATAAATGAAATAGTCACTTTTGATAGTTTCTAGCTTTTTTTCACTGATTGGTTTAAATGTGTCTTTTCAGGTTCTTTCTTATTTCCCTTTAGTAATATTTTTTTTCTTCTTGCGACTACTACCACTAGTATCGCTGTTCTTATTCTTTTACCTTTGTATAGCACTTTATACTTCACCAAAATTTTAACAATAATTATTGCTTTTGATTCTTACTCACTAAAGCCCTGCGAAATACCTGAGGCATCTCCAATTAAACTTAATGAATAGATAAGGCTACTGAGACCCCACAACTGAGGAAGTTCTGTGAAGGTATCTTTGAGCTCTAAGATCAGAACCCAGAGCCCAACTTTTCTAGAACTCCAACCTTTGATCATGGTATAATTCTCCTCTCTTAAGATCATAAATTTCATTCCCAGGACTAATTCCTAAGGATGTTTGAGCATCTGCTATATGCTTAGCACTATTCTAGGAAAGATGGGTACAGAGAACAAACATCGCTCCTAAACAAGTATATAAACTAAATAGGAGCCACACATTCCCTTCTATAAACCATCTGGAATGAACTTCAATGAGCATAACTATAGAGAGAGTTCTTTCCAAGGCTTACTGGAAGTGGCTATTCTTATTTAGGTTTATCAGAAGTAAGGAAAATGGATTTGAAGTGAAGGTAGTCAAACACTTATCCCATGGGAAATGGCATCACACAGACTTTGAGATTGATAAAGGAAACTTGAGCTTCCATCTCCTTGTCAACTCAGTGGCTCTATATCCTTTTATCCAGGGCATTTTCTGATTCTGCGGAAACATAGATCCAGTTCTATGGAATCATAAAAGAAAAAACAAGTAGAGTTTACATTTAGAGAGTATACACAATTTTTTTTTCAGTATGTCTATACTCCTTAACTATGAGAACCCAGCCCTAGACTTTTTTTTCCCCTATGTTTTAGCTAAATCAATGTTTGGGACTTGATGGAATCAGAGCACAAAGGTCATGTGTTTTTCTAATGACAGGCCTGATTGGATTCCTCCCAACCTTGAATGGTTCTCTTTTTCATTTACTAACAATCTGGGTAAGTGTTGGGACCAAATGTGCTACACACCTAATAGTAAAAGGACAATAAAATCACATTTATAATACTGTTGTTTTCCTTCCCCACTGCTGGCAGTCGTGGAGGAGAGAGAGATCCAGTCCAAACTCATTTTCTCTACATTATGCCTTTGTAATGTCTCTCTTTGTATAGTAAGTAACAAAGGCTTGCAGACTCTCCCTCTCCCCAAAGTAAGAAGGGATGCTTCTACAGGGAGAGTGAGAACGATCACTCATCTTCTTCTAAGTGTGGTATTCATATAGGAAAGCTACAAAGTTGGACTTGAGTCTACAGAGAATACTTCAGTCCACTTAAAAATCACTTGGATTCAAATTCCTCTCTGCTTTTTTTCCTCTCCTTTTATTCTCTTTCTTCATCTTTCTTCTTCTCTTTATTCCTTGTCTTCCCTTTCCTTTTGTATTAACATAGTTTTTATGATGGCATAGGCATTATGTTAGATTCAAGAGGTATTAGAAGTTGTCCCTGCCCTGAGAAAAAGTAATTACTGAGATTAAGATGGAGCCATGGCTATGTAGATAAGATTTATAGTACTGGAGAATTGGAAAACAACAACAACAAAAAAGTTTAATTCATATAACCAATAGTTAAGGAGGGCATGAAAGAAAAAGTATGTGGGAGAGTTATCACAGAAAATTTTGTGGACCAGACTATAACTTTGGCTCCGGCTCTAGTAAATACATAAAGAAGAACAACCACAGAAAATGGTAATGATCATGACACAGTAAGGTAGTTTTAGGTTATACAATGTGATTTTTTTAAAGTTGTACAATGTAATGATTTGATATA
The DNA here is from genome assembly GCF_003265705.2 of Callorhinus ursinus. Lineage (NCBI taxonomy): Eukaryota > Metazoa > Chordata > Mammalia > Carnivora > Otariidae > Callorhinus > Callorhinus ursinus. The sequence continues at coordinate 32,120,051 of NW_027397073.1, forward strand.
CATATACATTGTGAAATGAGTTGTTGAGAAATGAGTTATTGAGAAGTCAAGTTAATTAACACATCTTTCACCTCACATAATTGCCTTTTCTTCTGGGGGGTGATAAGAACACTTAACATAATCTTTTAGCAAATTTCAAGTATACAGTACCTTATGTCATCATTTTACCATTTTTTTATACATTGTGATCAGGGATCATTTTTGGGGGGGGTGAGGGAGACTTCTTGAAACTTGCTCTGTCCTTAGGGGTATTTTAAAAAGATTATTTGTTCTCCAGTTTTGGGGTTAACTGTAAAGGATGTTCTGGGCATGTAGGCTAGCTTTTGAATTGTGTTGTTTAAATATTCTTTATTCCTTTTTTCAGCTTGATAATATTAATAAAAAAAGGGGGATTAATGTATCTCAGAATGTTTTTCCTTCTTATTTCTCCCGGTATTTGGGTAATATTTATATACTCTGAGGTGATTTTATTAGATTCTTACAAGTTTAGGATTATATATCATCCTTAAAAATTAAATCTTCTAACATCATGTAATTAACCCTTTATTTTTTAGTAATATTTCTTTTTTTTAATAATTTTTTATTGTGATGTTAATCACCATACATTACATCATGAGTTTTTGATGTAATGTTCCATGATACATTGTTTGTGCATAACACCCAGTGCTCCACGCAGAATGTGCCCTCTTTAATACCCATCACCAGGTTAACCCATCCCCCCACCCCCCTCCCCTCTAGAACCCTCACTTTGTTTTTCAGAGTCCATCGTCTCTCATGGTTCTTCTCCCCCTCCGACTTACTCCCCTTCATTCTTCCCCTCCTGCTATCTTCTTTTTTTTTTTTAACATATATTGCATTATTTGTTTCAGAAGTACAGATCCGTGATTCATCAGTCTTGTAAAATTCACAGCGCTCACCATAGCACATACCCTCCCCAATGACTATCACCCAGCCACCCAATCCCCCCCACCCCCCCCCCCCCCCGCCACCCCCCCTTTTTTTTCTGAGAATAAGAATTCCTCATATCAGTGAGGTCATATGATACATGTCTTTCTCTGATTGACTTATTTCACTCAGCATAACACCCTCCAGTTCCATCCACGTCGTTGCAAATGGCAAGCTTTCATTCCTTTTGATGGCTACATAATATTCCATTGTGTATATATACCACTTCTTCTTTATCCATTCATCTATCGATGGACATCTTGGCTCTTTCCACAGTTTGGCTATTGTGGACATTGCTGCTATAAACATCGGGGTGCACGTACCCCTTTGGATCCCTACATTTGTATCTTTGTGGTAAATACCAGCAATTGCTGGATCATATGGTACCTCTAATTTCAACTGTTTGAGGAACCTCCATACTGTTTTCCAGAGTGGTTGCACCAGCTTGCATTCCCACCAACAGTGTAGAAGGGTTCCCCTTTCTCCACATCCCCGCCAACATCTGTCGTTTCCTGACTTGTTAATTTTAGCCATTCCGACGGGTGTGAGGTGGTTTCTCATTGAGGTTTTGATTTGGATTTCCCTGACGCCCAGCGATGTTGAGCACTTTTTCATGTGTCTGTTGGCCATTTGGATATCTTCTTTGGAAAAATGTCTGTTCATGTCTTCTGCCCATTTCTTGATTGGATTATTTGTTCTTTGGGTGTTGAGTTTGATAAGTTCTTTATACATTTTGGATACTAGCCTTTATCTGATGTGTCATTTGCAAATATTTTCTCCCATTCTGTCGGTTGTCTTTCGGTTTTGTGGACTGTTTCTTTTGCTGTGCAAAAGATTTTATCTTGATGAAATCCCAATAGTTCATTTTTGCCCTGGCTTCCCTTGCCTTTGGCGATGTTTCTAGGAAGAAGTTGCTGCGGCTGAGGTCGAAGAGGTTGCTGCCTGTGTTCTCCTTTTGGATTTGGATGGACTCCTGTCTCACATTTAGGTCTTTCAACCATTTGGAGTCTATTTTTGTGTGTGGTGTAAGGAAATGGTCCAGTTTCATTCTTCTGCATGTGCCTGTCCAATATTCCCACACCATTTGTTGAAGAGACTGTCTTTTTGCCATTGGACATTCGTTCCTGCTTTGTCAAAGATTAGTTGACCATGGAGTTGAGGGTCCATTTCTGGGCTCTTGATTCTGTTCCATTGATCTATGTGTCTGTTTTTGTGCCAGTACCATACTGTCTTGATGATGACAGCTTTGTAATAGAGCTGGAAGTCGGGAATTGTGATGCCGCCGGCATTGCTTTTCTTTTTCAATATTCCTCTGGCTCTTCGGGGTCTCTTCTGGTTCCATACAAATTTGAGGATTATTTGTTCCATTTCTTTGAAAAAAGTGGATGGTATTTTGATGGGGATTGCATTGAATGTGTAGATTGCTCTAGGTAGCATTGACATCTTCACAATGTTTGTTCTTCCAATCCATGAGCATGGAACGTTTTTCCATTTCTTTGTGTCTTCTTCCATTTCTTTCATGAGTATTTTATAATTTTCTGAGTACAGATCCTTTGCCTCTTTGGTTAAATTTATTCCTAGGTATCTTATGGTTTTGTGTGCAATTGTAAATGGGATTGACTCCTTGATTTGTCTCTCTTCTGTCTTGGTGGTGGTGTATAGGAATGCCACTGATTTCTGTGCACTGATTTTATATCCTGCCACTTTACTGAATTCCTGTATGAGTTCTAGCAGTTTTTGGGTGGAGTCTTTTGGGTTTTCCACATACAGTATCATATCATCTGCAAAGAGTGAGTTTTGACTTCCTCTTTGCCAATTTGGATGCCTTTGATTTCTTTTTGTTGTCTGATTGCTGTGGCTAGGACTTCTAATACTATGTTGAATAGCAGTGGTGATACTGGACAGCCCTGCCGCGTTCCTGACCTTAGGGGAAAAGCTCTCAGCTTTTCCCCATTGAGAATGATATTCGCTGTAGGTTTTTCATAGATGGCTTTTATGATATTGAGGTACGTACCCTCTATCCCTATACTCTGAAGAGTTTTGATCAAGAAAGGATGCTG
>NW_027397073.1:32128055-32131129 GCF_003265705.2 Callorhinus ursinus
AGTTTCAGGAGAATAGGTATTAATTCTTCTTTAAATGTCTGATAGAATTACCCTGGGAAGCCATCTGGCCCTGGGCTTTTGTTTGTTGGGAGATTTTTGAGGACTGCTTCAATTTCCTTAGTGGTTATGGGTCTGTTCAGGTTTTCTATTTCTTTCTGGTTCAATTTTGGTAGTTGATACATCTCTAGGAATGTACCCATTTCTTCCAGGTTATCTAATTTGCTGGCAGAGAGTTGATCATAATATGTTGTTATAATGTTTTTATTTCTTTGGTGTTGGTTGTGATCTCTCCTCTTTCATTCATGATTTTGTTGATTTGGGTCATTTCTCTTTTCTTTTTGATAAGTCTGGCCAGGGGTTTATCAATCTTGTTAATTCGTTCAAAGAACCAGCTCCTAGTTTCGTTGATCTGTTCTACTCTTCTTTTGGTTACTATTTCATTGATTTCTGCTCTGATCTTTATTATTTCTCTTCTCCTGATGGGTTTAGGCTTTATTTGCTGTTTTTTCTCTAGCTCCTTTAGATGTAGGGTTAGGTTGTGTATTTTAGACCTTTCTGATTTCTTCATAAAGGCTTATATTGCTATATACTTTCCTCTCAGGACTGCCTTTCCTGTATCCCAAAGATTTTGAACAGTTGTGTTTTCATTTTCATTGGTTTCCATGAATTTTTTAAATTCTTCTTAAATTTCCTGGTTGACCCATTCATTCTTTAGTAGGATGCTCTTTAGCCTCCATGTATTTGAGTTCTTTCCGACTTTCCTCTTGTGATTGAGTTCTAGTTTCAAAGCATTGTGGTCCAAAAATATGCAGGGAATAATCCCAGTCTTTTGGTACCGGTTGAGACCTGATTTTGACCTAGGATGTGATCCATTCTGGAGAATGTTCCATGAGCACTAGAGAAGAATGTGTATTCCCTTGCTTTGGGATGGAATGTTCTGAATATGTCTGTGAAGTCCATTTGGTCCAGTGTATCATTTAAAGTCTTTATTTCCTTGTTGATCTTTTCCTTAGATGATCTGTCCATTTCATTCAGGGGGGTGTTAAAGTCCCCCACTATTATTGTATTGTTGTCAATGTGTTTCTTTGCTTTTGTTATTAATTGCCTTATAAAATTGGCTGCTCCCATGTTAGGGTCATAGATATTTACAATTGTTAGATCTTCTTGTTGGATAGACCCTTTAAGTAGGATATAGTGTCCTTCTTCATCTCTTATTACAGTCTTTGTTTTGAAATCTAATTTGTCTGATATAAGGATTGCCACCCCAGATTTCATTTGCTGTCCATTAGCATGGTAAATGGTTTTCCACTCCCTCACTTTCACTGTGGGGGTGTCTTTGGGTCTAAAATGAGTCTCTTGCAGACGGCATATGGATGGGTCTTGTTTTTTAATCCAGTCTGATAGCCTGTGTCTTTTGATTGGGGCATTTAGCCCATTTACATTCAGGGTAACTATTGAAAGGTATGAATGTAGTGCCATTGTATTGCCTGTAAGGTGACTGTTACTGTATATTGTCTGTATTCCTTTCTGGTCCATGCTGCTTTTAGGCTCTCTCTTTGCTCAGAGGATCCCTTTCAATATTTCTTGGAGGGCTGGTTTTATGTTTGCAGTTCCTTTAGTTTTTGTTTGTCCTGGAAGCTTTTTATCTCTCCTTCAAGTTTCAATGAGAGCCTAGCTGGATATAGTATTCTTGGCTGCATATTTTTCTCGTTTAGTGCTCTGAAGATATCTTGCCAGTCCTTTCTGGCCTGCCAGGTCTCTGTGGATAGGTCTGTTGCCAATCTAATGTCTCTACCATTGTGGGTTACATATCTCTTCTCCCGAGCTGCTTTCAGGATTTTCTCTTTGTCTCTGAGACTCATAAGTTTTACTATTACATGTCGCGGTGTTGCCCTACTTTTATGGATTTTAAGAGGGGTTTTCTGTGCCTTCTGGATTTTGATGCCTGTTTCCTTCCCCACATTAGGGAAGTTCTCTGCTATAATTTGCTCCAATATACCTTCTGCCCCTCTCTCTCTTTCTTCTTCTGGGATCCCAATTATTCTAATGTTGTTTCATCTTATCGTATTGCTTATTTCTTGAATTCTGCCCTCGTGATCCTGTAGTTGTTTCTCTCTCTTTTTCTCATCCTCGTTTTTTTCCATCATTTGGTCTTCTATATCGCTGATTCTCTCTTCTGCCTCATTTATCCTAGCAGTTAGTGCCCCCATTTTTTAATTGCACCTCATTAATAACTTTTTTGATTTCCACTTGTTTAAATTTTAGTTCTTTTATTTCTTCAGAAAGGGTTTCTCTAATAACTTCCATGCTTTTTCAAGCCCAGCTAGTATCTTTAAAGTCATGATTCTGAACTCTAGGTCCGACATTGTAGTAATATCCTATTGAGTAGGTCCCTGGCAGACGGTACTACCTCTTAATCTTTTTGCTCTGGTGATTTTTTTTGTCTTGTCATTTTGTCCAGAGGAGAATAGATGAATGAGAGAACAAAATGCTAACAGGTTAACAACGTCCCCACCAAATATACTGTATACAAATCAGAGAAGACCTGAAACCAGGGGAAAAGAAAGGGAAAGAAAGAAAAAAGAAAGAGGAGAAAAAAAAAAGAAAAAGATAAAAACAACCAAAAACAGAACAAAAGAAAAAAACAGAATATGATCAAATATGATCAGGCTAGTGCATAGATCAGTGCCACGCACTGGATTTTGGGCGTATTTTGGTCTGTTAGAAGAAAGTGCCTCCTAAAATTTTAAAGGAAGAAAGCCTTATATATGTACAAAATAAGGGTTGATACAATGAAGGGATGGAAGATGACTGTAAAGATGAAAATTATAAAAGATTTTGTAATAGAAATTGATATGATAAGAAGTTGTTTGGAAAAAGAAAGAAGATTTAAAAAAAAAATGGGAGAGAATGTGATCAGTCAGAGGAGTAGAACAAAGCCATACACTAGTGCTTTAGGGTATATTTTGATCTGTTAGAAGAAACTGTATCTCAAAATTTTAAAGAGAGAACAACTCATATATATATATGCCAAAAATAAGGGTAACTAGTATGAAGGGATAAAATATGACTCT
>NW_027397073.1:32131229-32136670 GCF_003265705.2 Callorhinus ursinus
AAAAAAAAATTTTTTTTAAAAAAAGGGATTGATAAGATGTTGGTTGAAAAGGGGAAAAAGAAAAATTAAAAAAAAACAGTTAAAAAATTAACTTTGAAAAACTAATGAATCATGGTAAAAAAGCCATGAATTCTATGTGCAGTATTCCCCTAGTGCTGGAGTTCTCCCGTTCTCCTTGATCGGTAAACTTGGTCTTGGCTTGCTGGCTGTTCCTGCTGATCTTCTGGGGGAGGGGCCTGTTGCCATGGTTCCCAAATGTCTTTGCTGGAAGCTGAATTGCCCCGCCCTTGTCGGTCCGGGCTAACAATCTGCCCCAGTTTGCTCTCGGGAGCTTTTGTTCCTTGCAAGCTCTCTGTACAGCTTTGGAGGACCAGAGTGAAAATGGTGGCCTCCCAATCTCCTCCTGGAGTAGCCTAGAGCTCGTGGCCCCGCTCCTCAGTGCGCCCCCAGAGAAAAGCAGTCACTCCCGTGTCCCCGGTCTCTAGCCGCACTCCATGCTCAACCGGCCTGTGACCGAGCTTTTCTATCTCTGGCACCCGACCCCGTGTGGAGTCTCCAAACTCAGCAGATCCCTGCGGTGCGCTCCTGTGCCGCTCCTCCCGGGGGAGGAAGGGGAGTCTCCCTGGATCCGCTGCTTGTTGGGTCCCTGCTGGAGGAGCAGTGGCCCGACTGGGCCACGGATCACAGTTTATGGCAACCCCGAGCTGAGACCCCGCGCCTCGGCTCCGTCTCTGCAGCCGGCTTCCCCGCTCCAATACCTGGGAGCTCTGCTGCACTCAGGCACCCCCGGTATTTCTGTGACCCCGAGATTCCTGAGACCACACTGTCCCGCGAGGGTTCCACCCTCATCTTAGCCACTGGAGCAACGTCCCTCAGTGGAGCCGGCTTCTAAAATTTCCGATTTGTGCTCCACCACTCTACCACCCGCCAGAAGCGGCGGACGGAGGCCCCCTCCCCCGCCGTCTATCCTCCCGAATATCGCCTCGGATTCACTTCTCTGCACCGTCCTACCTTCCAGTAAGTGGTCGCTTCTCTGTTCAGAGAGTTGTTGTTACTCTCCTCTTCGATCTCCTGTTGAGTTCGTAGGTGTTGAGAATGGTTTGATCCCTATTCAGCTGAATTCCTGAGACCAGACGAAATCCAGGTCTCCTACTCCTCCGCCATCTTGCTCCACCCCTGTCTTTAATATTATTTTGAAATAAAATATATTTTAAATTAATAAGTTAGAATCTTCTTTGTACCATTTCCAAGAATATGTGCAGTCAGTGAAATACCAGTAGGATTAGAATATAATATATACATGTTTTCTATCCCATAGAATAATAGAAAACTTTTAGATAGCAGCAATGGTGATATATTTATAAAATGTGGAATTTATAGGAAAAATAAATTATTTAGATTAAATGGTCCTTTAAAATAATAATAATAAACAGGTTGTGCTCATTTATTTGGGCATTCATTCTCTCACTTCAAAATAATACTGACTGATTTCAGTCCATACCCTAAAGCTATAGCACATGTTTTATAACAGATGTTTTATTGCCTGGCACTTTGCAAACTCATCCATCCAAAATACTATAATATGCCCCCAACCCCAACCACTATTGAAAATAAAACAGCAAGTTTTTTAAAGCAACCCAAAATCGAACCCAAAAAGTCATTCCAGAGCTTAGGAACTCTTTTGGTCTTAAGTTTCTCCACATGAAGTGCTTTCTGTTTCTTAATTAAACTTTGGTCTTAGAAATTGAGTCCTGTGAGGTTTTCTTCTGCTTTTGCTTTGCATCAGTGCATCCAACTCATCAGAAATCATGACTGTGGATAATGTTACTTGTATAGTATCACTACTTTGATCTTTGTTAATAGTTTAAGATTTATCAAAAATCTCTGCTAGAATTCTTAACATAATGGCAGAAGGTGGACACCAGAGAGGAAAATCTATTCTACTTTATTATATGCTTTTGTAAAGATTAATTCTGACTCCCTGTCTTCCTGCCTGATAGTGTGAACCCACGTTCTGTAAGTACAAATGCTTTCAGTGACCAGACGAACTGGTCAATGTAAAAGGAAATAATGGTTAGGAAATCATTAACAGTAGGGTGGATAACAAAACTCCCAAATAAAACAAATTCAAATAAAACTGTTTTGCTAGGACAAAATTCAGTCTTTGGTCTGCCACTTTGCATCCCCTGTTTAATGCCTAATTTGACTAGATAGTGCTTATGTCTAACTTATGTAAAGATTCATACCGGGGGAAGAATAGTTTTCACTGAAATATTTTGGTTTATGGTACTTCTGTAAGCTTAATGGAATGTCCTGAAATGTACCAACACTTTATCCTAAGGCCTCTCTATCCTTGTATTATCATTCATGTTCATTGCTTTAATCATACTTTCTATCTAATGTGCCAACAACAGTAGCTCTCTCTTCCCTTTTACCTACCTCTTTCTCCTTTAAACATTGGCCTCTGTTTTCAAAATGTTGAAAGGGAAAGGGTCTAAGTTTCTGTGATATCATACTATATCCTGGGAATATTATTGTCATCTAAAAACAAGCGAAGAAATCCTGTGGGAAATAATTGATTACACATTTTCTTTTAGGACAGTCTAATAAAGAAAATCAATGTTTATTATTTTTTTGGAAAAGATCAAAAGGCACCAATCTATTTTTAAATAGTGCCTAAATATTTCCTTCTTTTGACTTTTCCTCCAACTTTCAAAGCAAGAAATTAGGAAGGAAAGGGAGAAGGAAGCACAGTACCCACTCCTTTGTTTTGTCATCGAGTCATGAAGGGATAATGGTTTTGTACTCAAGCTCCAAGAGATATGATCTTTATTCTAAAATTGTGAATATTATATCCTAGGAGCAAATGATCTCACAAGATGTGTTCAAATAATGTGGATTGACCTGAGATTCTTTCCACAAATTAGAAATCCTCAGAGTATTTGAAGTTGTCTCTGTCTGAATGTTTGCTTTATGTTGATCCTGTAACCCCCAGTGAGAACTTCTGGTATGACATATGGTCTCCAGTCAGCAACAGTGTCCTCAAGGTTAACCTAAATTAGGAACCCTGATAATTCTGTGTTTGCTTCTACATTATTAAATAGAACTTGCTTACTCAAATCACTGAGATGGATCCTCCTTGCTTTGGAATATAGGCAAGTTGCTAAACTTTAGTAGATGGTAGAAGTCCTATGGAAAGTTAGTTCCTTGTAAATACCTGAGAGGCCCATGAGTGGATCTCTCAGGGAAAGAGGCTGATCATAAAGTAAATAATTTCTTTCAAAGAGGACATTAAACATTAGAAGAATTGTGGTTCTCACACTATATATGAGTGATCATCTACAAACCACTCCTGTAAAAGACCTGGAGTAGAAAATGGATCATATAATTCCTTCTTTGGGGCTTTTTGTGAATCTGAAAATTTCCCCAACATGCATTTAATTTCATGGATGAGTTAAGATTTGAGAAGTACCCATAGGAAATACGAGACTATAAGAGATCCATCATTAATCATATTCACTTAATTTTAAGTTTCAGAAATAATAGCACAATGAGATCCTGAAAGTTAGAGTCTTCCTCATTTCTCCTGACTCAGTCTTCCTCAGCTCGCCAGACTGGGTCTGTGTACATTCTCCAACTTAGAATTGAGAATTGAAACCGTGTTAGAGGTGGAGCATGAAACCAGGGCCTAACCAGCCCCTGGGTTCCTTCTGCTTCCAAAGGCTCTATCGTTAACAAGCTCTCCTGGGATTCATTGCCCCAGAACTACACCGTGAACCCATGTAGCCATGAATGCCAGCACTCCTGCATTCCCTCTTCCTCAACTCCCCAATAATTTTACAGTTTCTAGTTCTAAAAGAGATCATAATTTCCTGGAAGACCCCAGGATTCCTGCCCATTTATCTGCTGTCATTACAAAGGGAACAAAATAAGGCTGCTATGTAAATGCTACGATGTTTTATTGTCTAATGAGAGGCCAGGAAGAGTATTGCTTGTTTGGGGAGGTGTAGATGCAAAGAAATGAAAATGAATGTGTGGCTGGTGGGGAGGAGGGGTGCATGACTGAGACACAGTGTGTAGAGAGTGGCTTTGTTATTTTTGCTACTTATGGATGACATGGTTACACAGAACATGAGGTTAAATTGACATCCAGATGGAGGCTAGGGTGAACACAAGATTATAAGAATATATGGTCAGGGCAAGATGCCAGAGGAGTAGGACACCTGGATTACATCTGGTCTCAGGAATTCAGCTGGATAGGGATCAAACCATTCTGAACACCTACGAACTCAACAGGAGATCGAAGAGAAGAATAGCAACAACTCTCTGAACAGAAATGCAACCACTTTCTGGAAGGTAGGATGTGCGGAGAAGTGAATGCGAGGCGATATTCGGGAGGATAGACAGCGGGGGAGGGGGCCTCCGTCGGCCGCTTCTGGCAAGTGCTAGAGCCGCAGAGCACAAGGTCTGAACTTTTAGAAGCCGGCTCCGCTGAGGGACGTTGCACCAGTGGCTAAGCGGGAGGTGGAACCCTAACAGGACAGTGTGGTCTCAGGACCCTTGGGGTCACAGAGGGACCGGGGGTGCCTAAGTGCGGCAGAGATACCAGGTATCGGAGCGGGGAAGCCGGCTGCAGAGACGGAGCCAAGGCGCGGGCTCTCAGCTCGGGGTTGCCATAAACTGTGATCCGTGGCCCAGTCGGGCCACTGCTCCTCCAGCAGGGACCCAACAGGTGGCAGACCTGGGGGAGACTCCCCTTCCTCTCTGAGGAGGAGCGGCGCAGGAGCGCACCGCAGGGATCTGCTGGGTTTGGAGATGCCACACGGGGTCGGGTGCCAGAGATAGAAACGCTCGGTCACAGGCCGGGTGAGCACGGAGTGCGGCCGGAGACCGGGGACATGGGAGTAAATGCTTTTCTCTGGGGGCGCACTCAGGAGCGGGGCCCCGAGTTCTCGGCTCCTCCGGGTGGAGATTGGGAGGCCACCATTTTCACCCTGGTCCTCCAAAGAGGTACTGAAAGCTTGCAGGGAACAAAAGCTCCTGAGAGCAAACCCGAGCAGATTGCTTAGCCCGGACTGACAAGGGCGGGGCAATTCCACCTCCAGCAAAGGCATCTGGGAACCACGGCAACAGATCCCTCCCCCAGAAGATCAGCAGGAACAGCCAGCAAGCCAAGACCAAGTTTACCGATCAAGGAGAATGGGAAAACTCCAGCGCTAGGGGAATACTGCACATAGAATTCATGGCTGTTTTTACCACAATTCATTGGTTTTTCAAAGTTAAGTTTTTTAACTATTTTTTTTTAATTTTTCTTTTTCCCTTTTTCAACCAACAGCTTATCAATCCCTTTTTTAAAAAAACATTTTTTATTTTTCATTTTTAGAGTCATATTTTATCCCTTCATAGTAGTTACCCTTATTTTTGGCATATATATATAAGTT
>NW_027397073.1:32136770-32139867 GCF_003265705.2 Callorhinus ursinus
TAGAGTCATATTTTATCCCTTCATAGTAGTTACCCTTATTTTTGGCGCATATATATATATATATATATATATATATATATATATATATATAAGTTGTTCTCTCTTTAAAATTTTGAGATACAGTTTCTTCTAACAGATCAAAATATAACCTAATTCACTAGTGTGTGGCTTTGTTCTATTCTCATGCCTGATCACATTCTCTCCCTTTTTTTTTTTAATCTTCTTCTTTCTTTTTTCAAAAAACTTCTTATCGATTCCTTTTATAAAATCTTTTATAATTTTCATCTTACAGTCATCTTCCATCTCTTCACTGTATCGACCCTAATTTTGTACATATATAAGTCTTTCTTCATTTAAATTTTTAGGAGGAAATTTTTTCTAACAGACCAAAATATGCCCAAAATCTAGCATGTGGCACTGATCTATGCACTAGCCTGATCATATTCTGTTTTTTTTGTATTGTTCTGTTTTTGTTTTTATCTTTTTTTGTTTTTTTTTCTCTCTTTCTTTTTTCTTCTTTCCCTTTCTTTTCCCCTGGTTTCAGGTCTTTTCTGATTTGTATTATAGAGTATTTTTGCTGGGGACTTTGCTAACCTGTTAGCATTTTGTTCTCTCATTCATCTATTCTCCTCTGGACAAAATGGCAGGACGAAAAAAATCACCTCAGCAAAAAGAACAATAGATAGTACCGTCAGCCAGGGACCTACTTAATACGGACGTTAGTACGATGTCGGACTTAGAGTTCAGAATCATGACTTTAAAGATACTAGCTGGCCTTGAAAAAAGCGTGGAAGTTATTAGAGAAACGCTTTCTGGAGAAATAAAAGAACTAAAATCTAACCAAGTCAAAATCAAAAAGGCTATTAATGAGGTGCAATAAAAAATGGGGGCACTAACTGCTAGGACAAATGAGGCAGAAGAGAGAATCAGCAATATAGAAGACCAAATGATGGAAAATAAAGAGGCTGAGAAAAAGAGAGAGAAACAACTACAGGATCTCGAGGGCAGAATTTGAGAGATAAGCGATACGTTAAGATAAAACAACATTAGAATAATTGGGATCCCAGAAGAAGAAGAAAGAGAGAGAGGGGCAGAAGTTATATTGGAGCAAATTATAGCAGAGAACTTCCCTAATGTGGGGAAGGAAACAGGCATCAAAATCCAGGAGGCACAGAGAACCCCTCTCAAAATCAATAAAAGTAGGGCAACACCACGACATGTAATAGTAAAATTACGAGTCTCAGAGACAAAGAGAAAATCCTGAAAGCAGCTCGGGAGAAGAGATATGTAACCTACATTGGTAGAGACATTAGATTGGCAACAGACCTATCCACAGAGACCTGGCAGGCCAGAAAGGACTGGCATGATATCTTTAGAGCACTAAACGAGAAAAATATGCAGCCAAGAATACTATATCCAGCTAGGCTCTCATTGAAAATTGAAGGAGAGATAAAAAGCTTCCAGGACAAACAAAAACTAAAGGAATTTGCGAACACGAAACCAGCCCTCCAAGAAATATTGAAAGGGGTCCTCTAAGCAAAGAGAGAGCCTAAAAGCAGCATGGACCAGAAAGGAATACAGACAATATACAGTAACAGTCACCTTACAGGCAATACAATGGCACTAAATTCATACCTTTCAATAGTTACCCTGAACGTAAATGGGCTAAATGCCCCAATCAAATGACACAGGCTATCGGATTGGATTAAAAAACAAGACCCATCCATAGCTGTCTGCAAGAGACTCGTTTTAGACCCAAAGACACCCCCACATTGAAAGTGAGGGGGTGGAAAACCATTTACTATGCTAATGGACAGCAAAAGAAATCTGGGGTGGCAATCCTTATATCTGCCAAGTTAGATTTTAAAACAAAGACTATAATAAGAGATGAAGAAGGACACTATATCTCACTTAAAGTTTCTATCCAACAAGAAGATCTAACAATTGTAAATATCTATGCCCCTAACGTGGGAGCAGCCAATTATATAAGGCAATTAATAACAAAAACAAAGAAACACATTGACAACAATACAATAATAGTGGGGGACTTTAACACCCCCCTGACTGAAATGGACAGATGATCTAAGCAAACGATCAACAAGGAAATAAAGACTTTACATGACACACTGGACCAATTGGACTTCACAGACATATTCAGAACATTCCATCCCAAAACAACGGAATACACATTCTTCTCTAGTTCTCATGGAACATTCTCCAGAATTGATCACATCCTAGGTCACAAATCAGGTCTCAGCTGGTACCAAAAGTTTGGGATTATTCCCTGCATATTTTCAGACCACAGTGCTTTGAAACTAGAACTCAATCACAAGAGGAAGGTCGGAAAGAACGCAAATACATGGAGGCTAAAGAGCATCCTACTAAAGAATGAATGGGTCAACCAGGAAATTAAAGAAGAATTAAAAAAATTCATGGAAACCAATGAAAATGAAAAGAGAACTGTTCAAAATCTTTGGGATACAGCAAAGGCAGTCCTGAGAGGAAAGTATATAGCAATACAAGCCTTTCTCTAGAAACAAGAAAGGTCTCAAATACACAACCTAACCCTACACCTAAGGGAGCTGGAGAAAGAACAGCCAATAAAGCCTAAACCCATCAAGAGAAGAGAAATAATAATGATCAGAGCAGATATCAATGAAATAGAAACCAGAAGAACAGTAGAACAGATCAACGAAACTAGGAACTGGTTCTTTGAATGAATTAACAAGATTGATAAACCCCTGGCCAGACTTATGAAAAAGAAAAGAGAAATGACCCAAGTCAACAAAATCATGGATGAAAGAGGAGAGATCACTACCAACACCAAAGAGATAAAAACGATTATTACAACATATTATGAGCAACTCTATTCCATCAAATTAGGTAACCTGGAAGAAATGGATGCATTCCTAGAGATGTATCAACTACCAAAATTGAACCAGGAGGAAATAGAAAACCTGAACAGACCTATAACCACTAAGGAAATTGAAGCAGTCATCAAAAATCTCCCAACAAACAAAAGCCCAGGGCTAGATGGCTTCCCAGGGGTGTTCTATCAGACATTTAAAGAAGAATTAATACCTATTCTCCTGAAACT
>NW_027397073.1:32140267-32246656 GCF_003265705.2 Callorhinus ursinus
AAAACTCTTCAGAGTATAGGGATAGAGGGCATGTACCTCAATATCATAAAAGCCATCTATGAAAAACCTACAGCGAATATCATTCTCAATGGGGAAAAGCTGAGAGCTTTTCCCCTAAGGTCAGGAACGCGGCAGGGCTGTCCAGTATCACCACTGCTATTCAACATAGTATTAGAAGTCCTAGCCACAGCAATCAGACAACAAAAAGAAATCAAAGGCATCCAAATCGGTAAAAAGAAAGTCAAACTCTCACTCTTTGCAGATGCTTTGATACTGTATGTGGAAAATCCAAAAGACTCCACCCCAAAACTGCTAGAACTCATACAAGAATTAAGTAGAATAGCAGGATATAAAATCAATGCACAGAAATTGGTGGCCTTCCTATACACCTACAAGACAGAAGAGAGACAAATCAAGGAGTCAATCCTATTTACAACTGCACCCAAAACCATAAGATACCTAGGAATAAATTTAACCAAAGAGGCAAAGGATCTGTACTCAGAAAACTATAAAATACTCATGAAAGAAATTGAAGACACAAAGAAATGGAAGAACGTTCCATGCTCATGGATTGGAAGAACATTGTGATGATGTTGATGCTCCCTAGAGCAATCTACACATTCAATGCAATCCCCATCAAAATACCATCCACTTTTTTCAAAGAAATGGAACAAAAATCCTAAAATTTGTATGGAACCAGAAGAGACCCCGAATAGCCAGAGGAATCTTGAAAAAGAAAAGCAAAGCCGTCGGCATCACAATTCTGGACTTTAGCTCTATTACAAAGCTGTCATCATCAAGACAGTACGGTACTGGCACAAAAATAGACACATAGATCAATGGAACAGAATCGAGAGCCCAGAAAGGGACCCTCAAGTCTATGGTCAACTAATCTTTGACAAAGCAGGAAAGAATGTCCAATGGAAAAAAGACAGTCTCTTCAACAAATAGTGTTGGGAAAATTGGACAGCCACGTGCAGAAGAATGAAACTGGACAATTTCCTTACACCACACACAAAAATAGACTCCAAATGGTTGAAAGACCTAAACGTGAGACAGGAGTCTATCCAAATCCAAAAGGAGAACACAGGCAGCAACGTCTTCGACCTCAGCCACAGCCACTTCTTCGTAGAAACATCGCCAAAGGCAAGGGAAGCCAGGGTAAAAATGAACTATTGGGATTTCATCAAGATAAAAAGCTTTTGCACAGCAAAAGAAACAGTCCACAAAACCGAAAGACAACGGACAGAATGGGAGAAAATACTTGCAAATGACATATCAGATAAAGGGCTAGTATCCAAAATCTATAAAGAACTTATCAAACTCAACACCCAAAGAACAAATAATCCAATCAGGAAATGGACAGAAGACATGAACAGACATTTTTCCAAAGAAGACATCCAACTGGCCAACAGACACATGAAAAATTGCTCAACATCGCTGGGCATCAGGGAAATCCAAATCAAAACCTCAATGAGATACCACCTCATACCAGTCAGGATGGCGAAAATTAACAATCAGGAAACGACAGATGTTGGCGGGGATGTGGAGAAAGGGGAACCCTCCTACACTGTTGTTGGGAATGCAAGCTGGTGCAACCCCTCTGGAAAACAGTATGGAGGTTTCCCAAACAGTTGAAAATAGAGCTACCATACAATCCAGCAATTGCACTACTAGGTATTTACCACAAAGATACAAATGTAGGGATCCGAAGGGGTACGTGCACCCCAATGTTTATCCAGCAATGTCCATAATAGCCAAAGAGTGGAAAGAGCCAAGATGTCCATGGACGGATGAATGGATAAAGAAGAAGTTTGTATATATACACAATGGAATATTATGTAGCCATCAAAAGGAATGAGATCTTGCCATTTGCAACGACGTGGATGGAACTGGAGGGTGTTATGCTGAGTGAAATAAGTCAATCAGAGAAAGACATGTATCATATGACCTCACTGATATGAGGAATTCTTAATCTCAGGAAACAAACTGAGTGTTGCTGGAGTGGTGGGGGGTGGGAGGGATGAGGTGGCTGGGTGATAGACATTGGGTAGGTATGTGCTATGGTAAGCGTTGTGAATAGTGCAAGATTGTTGAATCACAGATCTGTACCTGTGAAACAAATAATGCAACATATGTTAATAAAAAAGAGAAAGAAGAAGATAGCATGAGGGGAAGAATGACAGGGATTAAGTCGGAGGGGGAGATGAACCATGAGAGATGATGGACTCTGAAAAACAAAGTTAGGGTTCTAGAGGGGAGGGGGGTGGGGGGATGGGTTAGCCTGGTGAGGGGTATTAAAGAGGGCACATTCTGCGTGGAGCACTGGGTGTTATGCACAAACAATGAATCATGGAACACTACATCAAAAACTAAGGATGTAATGTATGGTGATTAACATAACAATTAAAAAATTAAAAAAACGAAAAAAAAAGAATATATGGTCAGTCCTCATTGTTTGTGCATTCTGTATTTATGGATTCTGTATTCGTGAATTTACTTAGTCACTTAATGTATTCTTAACCCCCAGATTAATACTTGGTGCACTTGTGGTCATTTGTGGGCACGTGCAGGGTGGTGAATAATTCAGGTCACTCAATCAGTACATTCCCAAGTGAGCAGAACAAGACAAGTGTCTGCTTTCTTGTGTCAGCTCTCATGTTGTAAACAAGTGTCCTTTTCATGGCCTGTTTAGTACCACATTTTTTTTTTCCATTTTGTACCTTTTGTTGGTTACTTCTCTGTTTAAAATGGCCCCCTAGTATAGACTGAAGTGCTGTGTAGAGTTCCTAAATGCCAGAAGGCTATACTGTGTCTTAAAGAGAAAATATGCATCAGATAAGCTTTATTTAGTTATTAGGCATGTAACTGTAATTTAGGAGTTACGATGCCATGGCCATGATTTCAATGTTAATGAATTAATAATATGTTTATTAAATAAGGTGTCCTTCTACAGAAACACACACAAAACAAGGTTATGTATTGATTGATTGATGAAACTGTGACCAGAGATTCACAGGAAACTAACCCTATATGGTTCATTATTTTGTTAATTCAGTGTTTGCAACAACTCTATGGAACATAAGTACTACAAATAATGAGAACCAACCATAATTTGTTTAACTTCTTTATTCACTTTTTTGGTGTTCAGCTGGAGAATGAATATCTCTGTGGTACCCTAAGCCTGAGAATTTTCCTGCAAACAGAACATCAGGACTCTGGTCATGTTCTAAATGCTTCCCTCATAAGAATACCTAAGCCCCTTGATTGGAACTTGTATCCAGCCACACCCCTCTTTGTGAAAAATGACTGCATTTTGCACAGATGAAAATGTACTAAGGCATCTAACATACTTACTTCAGTGGTGGACAGCGCTCTGGCCCAGTAGCTCTAGAGATGTACTTCTCCTGCAGGGGTGACACTGTGCTCAAAATTCAGGATAATCCTTTCTCTCTCTCTCTCTTTTGTCCTTTAAGGCAGAGTCAAGAAACTCTCAAGATAAGGTTCTTGTTTCTAAATATACCCTGAGCTAGGGGGAATAACCACTATAGTCACAGATGTACTTATGTGATCACTTCCCTTTTTTTCCTGAAAATTATAGGGCTTCATGTGAAAAGAACCAAAATTTCACCATAATTTTTGCTGACTTCAAACTTGGGCTGTTTGCAGGAGTGAGAGAAATTTGGAGTTAGTACTGAGCTCGATAAGGACAGGTTTGAAAATCCATCTATGTAATTGCCATTCCTTCCAGAGGCCCCAGCTAGCCAGAATTCTGACACAAAGCCTTGTAATAAAGCTGCAAAATATCTGCTTGGAATCTTGGAGTTACTAATTCATTGTTATAACATGGTTCTCACAAAATTATGTAAAAAACTCATTTTACGGTTGTCAGGGGAAATAACTACCCAGATAAATAGGCATGAAAGTACCATAACTACAGCATAGAAAGCCAATTCAAAATTGGGCCCCATCCCCAATCTCCTAATTGGCCTTATTATAGTGTCATAGGAATGAAAAGTTCTGTTAGCAATAGTTTTATGTTCAGTCCACTGTTTTGTAAGATATTGCACTATATGCATTATTGCTTAGAGATTGTGCTATAGTTTGCTATAATATGAAACCATTTTTTTTTTTTACATCGATCCCTATGTGAATTTGTAGTACTTAAGCAAAAAATGGCAAGGATTTCTGTTTAATTCCTACAAACATTTTTGGTACTTGATGTAAGAAAGACTATTAAGCAATGTCACATTTTAGTTTTAGGGTTTTGTTTGTTTTTTGTTTGTTTTATAGAGGGAGAGAATGGGGGGAGGGAGGGGCAGTCGGAGAGGGAGAGAGAATCTTAAGTAGGCTCCTGGCTCAGCGCAGAACACAACATGGGGCTTGCTATCACAACCCTGAGATCAGGACCTGAGCCGAAATTGAGAATCAGACGCTTTAACTGACTGAGTGACCCAGGTGTCCTTAGAATATTTTTAAATGTAAGTTTTCCCTATGCCAGGGCTTCTTATCATTTGATACTATATTCTCAAATAATTAGAGAAAAGACAGCCCTTTGTTCATATTTTCTTTTTAAGTGAAACGATTGTAGTAGGACTCCTGGGTTCTGAGTCTGAAAAGGATGCAAGTACATGTACATAATTACTTCAAACCCCTCCCATACAAATTGTTTTACTAAAAAGTACGTATTTTGATAAACATCTTAATGTGCATATGAGGCTATATCCATATGACAAAAAACTGACATGTGATGTTGAAGTTAGGTTAAAGAGAAATCATTACATTGTCCATATATACATACACCAATGAACACCAAGAGTGATTCTAATGCAATCCTATAAGCCAGGGTTTC
Organism: Callorhinus ursinus; assembly: GCF_003265705.2. Taxonomy (NCBI): domain Eukaryota; kingdom Metazoa; phylum Chordata; class Mammalia; order Carnivora; family Otariidae; genus Callorhinus; species Callorhinus ursinus. The sequence goes on from NW_027397073.1 coordinate 32,145,120, forward strand.
CTCTGTGAATAACTGTCACATTTACTTTCTCTAGGACAGAAACCTGTAGTCCCTATTTGCCAGGAATCCCAAAACTTGGAGAGAATATTCTTCTTTTCTACTCCAGAACATTCATGAGACAGACCTACCAGTAAAAGATTTATTGGCCTAGGGAGATGGTGATGAAAATTCAAAATCTGGCAGAAGAATGATAAATTCCTTTGCCTCTTTGCCACGATAACCTGAGCCACAGTGAAGGAGGCGTGATTGGGTGGCAGCGAGTGGGATGAGGACTTCCATTTTACATGATATAGGTGTGGGAGAATATTCCTAATCCAAGAAAAACTGCATGACTATGGAATGCCTTTATGTTGATGACTGTGTGGATGCAAAGTGGATATGTCTTTCAGCATATACTAACCATGTCTAATCTGGAAAATGAGAACAGTTTAGTACATGTCATTACTGTATTCCGGTGTTTGGCATTATACTGAACTCCCAGAATGCACTGAGCAGTGTGTATTACATACACTGTCTGCCTTGATTTCTCAGCAGAAACTTGGAGTGAATGGGGAGGGGGTGAAGTGGGGGGTGAGCTGGTAGAACCACAGCTCGGGACAGCTCATCTGAGGACAATAGACACAGCTAGAGCCCTTATTTATTTATTTTAATTACTTTTCTCTCCCTCCTATTAAGTGCCTCCTTCTTTGTTCTTAATTTGAAAGCATCCCCATCCCCATTTAATTACTGTGCTTTTGATTGACAAGAGCAGAGGACAGAAAAAAAAAAAAAAGCTGTCTCCTTCGCATCCCATTTGACACACTATAATGAATGTGTGATGGCTAGTTTATTTTTTCCTTGACAACTTAAGTATTTGAAGATGAAATGTGGAATTTAAGAACATAATGCCAGAGAGCAGAGAGAGAGAAGAAGAAAAAGAAGAAAGGAAGTTAATTGGACCAGGAACCAAATACAATACTCATTTGTGAATTTGCCTAATAGTTTAATAACTGCCAATTTGGTGCAGGGATTCTGTGTAATTGTAATAAGAATTTCATCTTCAGCTCTTTCCAGCAAAGAGGAGTCAGCAAATAGACTCTGTCCACCGTATGCCCTGGTCCTGTGTTTTATTATGTTTACTTTATAATCCCATCATCCCCACGCCACCAGCATGCTTGAGGGGTAGTGAAGGCAGCAGCGGCTACTCCCTCTCGGCCCCCTGTCTTTCAGAGCTACCCTAAGGTACTTAAGAATGACAGTATAAAGAATATCTGTGCAGATGAGCCTGTAGGTTTGGGGAATTGGCTGCTTATAGACGGAGATTCTTTTGGTAGACTTAATTCCTTTAGCAAGGGTGAAGTACCATCTGTGGGGATTCCTGTCATGTATAAGGAAGTTAGTCGTGCTCTCTATGGAGTTGAGTTTCTTGAATTTTAATGAAACCCATGTCAATCTGTTTCCTCTATACCCTAGTGTTAAAATCAGTGGTCAGCTACTCAACAATCACAACAGTAAATCACAGTAGATAAACCAACCAGGACAGCTCTGAAGAATTTAAGGTGGTATCCCCAGCCCCCCCACCTCCCACCTCCCGCCCCCACAGCCCTCCCTTCGCAACCAGGGCACTGAGAGAATACATAATGATGTGGTGGCATTTCTGTTTTAAAGGGACAGCCTTGTGTTCAAACCAGGAATCTAGATATTTTTTTAAATGTCTTTCTTCATTGGGAAGTTTTCCTTCTCTGTTACTATTTATGTTCCTTTTACTAGATCTGTCATGGATTCTGGGGCTTTTGTATAGGTTATGTATGGTAAAGCTGTACTTTCACAAAACACTGTGGGAGAAATGCTGATTCTAACTAAAGAAAAGGAACTGTTATGTATAAATTAAGAGAAAATGATGCGTGTGCCACCTGAATATAAATTAACTGTGAATGATGTAACTCAGGAAAGCAGGTGGCAGTTCTGTATGAGATATTTACAATTAGCTGTGTGCGTCACTCTGAGAGCACTGCGGAGGAAATATCTCACCCACATTGGATCGGCTCCCAGCGGGTTATAGCAGCATTACAGACCCCAGTGTAACTTTCTAATTCTTCTATGATGTGTCACTACCAACTCAAAGACAAGGTCATTGGAACGGAACTTTCATCGTCAACTTTGTTTGCGTGTGTAAGCCAAAAATGTTTCTATGGGGAGGACTGACAGAGCTAGTTGGAACTGAAAGTTCTTTTTGGCAGAACAGTTCTGGCACCAAATGGAACTCTAACTGGTTCCTTAATGGTAAAAGCTACAACCTCCATTCATCTTCTTGTTTGAGCTACTAGTTTGAATTACTGGCTGACTGGTTTCACAGATCTATTGTCTCTAGTCAGTGTCCTGTTTCTCTTTGTTTTGTTCTTTCATTGGTGAAGGTAAACACCATTACAGCATGCAGGCAACTTCTATATTTTGGATTGAAACTGATACCCCTCCCCACTTAAATTAATGTACCTTTCCTCCTCAACTACGTCTTTGAGTTAAGGGCATTATGGCCATTAATATGTCAGTGTATGTGCTAGCCCACATTAAATCTCCATTTAAAATATTGCCTATCCTCTACTCAAATTCACACATGGATGTAAAGTTTCCTTTGCCGTTTTTTTCACGGATTCATCCATTTACTATCATTTGACATTTAAATGTATCAGAAATTATATTGATGCAAAGTCTCAATAAATAGAAAAAGGGCAATATCAAGAGGAACACTTTACTCTCAGGGAGTAAACAAAGGCATCTTTTTGTTTTTTTTTAAAAAGGAAAATGCATCTCAGTTTTAGCTCTTAGCGTTTGCTGCGTGATCATGTCTTATACCATTTTCATGGAGTGCATATAGTAGGTACTCAATGAAGGTATTTCCTTAGTGACTGCCTGATATATGAGCTATTATACAAACACCTAGTCCTTTAATTTGATTTGCTGGCAAACTTGATTCTATGGAGATCCTCTAGTTTCCACCTTGGAAGCCAGCAGCCCACAAATACTATATATTGATTAATCATTTGTTAATTAATTTAGTTACTTATTTCAATAAATATTTAGTGAGCACCCACCATGTGCCAGTTATAGCTGTAAACTGGCAGGATGACAGAGAAAAAGACAGATACCTCTTTCATCTCTCAGGGAGTGACCATCTAGAAAAAGCCATCTGTAAATGATCCAAATGGCTCAATGCTCTTAATGCACATGTAGCAATCCCTCTACTTTTTACCCAGTTCTCCCCTTCAGCCCTGACACACTTATTCCTCCAGTTGTCATAACCATTAGCAGCTGATTATTCAGATTTGGATTCTTCTCTGAAATCGTCCTCCATCAAAGTGAGCTTCCTTCAGTTTCACATCCTTCCCTGGGACAGCCCACATCCATTGAATGATAGGATTCAAAGACCTGGAATTCTTTCCCAAAAGGGCAGGACACTTCTTAAGGGCCACCATCTTCAGAGCTCCTATGGGATTATCTGAGGCTCTTGTTGAAAGGACATCACAGTTCATTTTCTCCCTCTGCCTAGCCTTCCTTCTGCCTTTATTGCATAAAAGGGAAGTCCCTGTGTGGTACTCCCCAATAAATCTTATGGATGCAAATTTCTATCTCAAATTTTGTTCTTAGTGCAAGCCAACTTAAGTTAAGGTCTTGGTAACTACCAATGGTGAGGTTCCTAAGAGTAACCTGATTTTGGATCAGGAGTCTAAAGAACAAATTAAAACAAGTGGCATTGGAAATATGAAAAGATGTAAGAAAAGGTCCAAAATTAGGTCCCTAAAGTAACAGAATCAAAACCCAAAGCAGGTAGAATCAAATCAGAAGGAATGTACCTCAGTTTTTTCCTTTAGGAAGCTCTTTTAAATGTCCACCCTAAAGAATTAGCAGGAATTCCAACCCGACTTTGCAAAGAGTGTTCTCTCCTCCACCTCTGTTGCTTATTTGAGTATTTCCTATTCCATAGTAATTTCAACTATTCTGAAAATCATAAAACAGCTATAATCTCTGCCAAAAAAATAACCCTAAATTTTATATTGTGTGTTTTTATTGTATATACAGGTGCTCGCCTTGTTTTCCAATTTAGATTTTTTGCTTCCTCTGAGGACAGGAGCCACATTTCAACTTTCATATCCTTCCACACTGTCCACGTTGCCAGCATTTGGGAGAGTACAGCATATATAGAAATGTCTCAACACTTGATAGCTATTAAAGGAGAGAAACAAATTCCATGCATTCCTTTTTAGAAGCTTGGAAAATTATTTGGAAAGTTGACAACAGTAAGTCTGTTAAAGTTTGAACACTGTCTCTCTCTCCTCTATTCTTGCCTTATATTTGGCTGTATATGCTTTCAGGATGCAGTCTTGCAATAATGAGTTATGAATTTGAGTTCTAATATCGTCTACTAATAACTAGCTTGAAATATTTTAAAAAATCAAAATTGAATCAAAGCAGTTGAAGAGCATGGTACCTAATTTATTAGTATAGTAGAGATTAAAATTGTTTATAAAATAACAATAATCCAAATATCTCGTTCCCATCATAAAACTATGACTATGCCATCTTCTCGAGGTGAATAATGACCTCCAAAGTAATTCCTGGGGATATTTTTCTCACTGCAGCTGCTGGTTTTTCAAACTGTGGGTCTCTCTGTGTCTTGCCATCTCCATACAGAGTGTTTTCATTGTTGTTGCTGTGGTATTCTTCATCTGTTTTTTTGCTGGTAGGATAAAGAGGCTGGACCTCTGCAATTTCTGAGATGTTTGAATTCTCATCGTCAGGAAGGAAATTCAATTCATATGAGGAATCTGTTTCTGGAGTTGGCTTGAGTGTCATTTGATCAGTTGGTTACAGTCAGATAACATCAAGATCCCTTTCCCCTCTCTGGTATAATGAATTGGGTGATTTCTTTCTCATTTTATTTTGGAAATCTCAGTAAAAATTAATCAAGCATGTTTCACTAAACCTCAGTTGCTAAGCCTCACAAGTGATATATTCATTGCTTCTAGTTAGAAGGAGGGGTTGGGATAGGGCAGAAAGAGTATTCGTTCCTTTTCATGAATGCACATAAATAGATTGTAAGAATTTCAATTATGGTATTTGCATCCACAGCTTTATTTTTAAGATCAGATTTGGTGCCCCATGATTGCTTATTTATTATTCATAAAGTGTATGTTACTTTGATTTTATACATTAATGGTCTTCTCAGCAGCAAAGATATTACATCCAAACCATTTTCTCTGTAGTTATTGACATCCATGAGAGACTATTTTAGGATGTTCTAGGTTTTAAAATTTTCCAAGAAACCATAATGTGAAGCCAAGAGAATACAAACATTATTTTACTAAAAAACAGGGGAAAAATCAATGTCACCTCACTGATTAGAATAAATATGAAATATTAGAAGGGATAGGAAAACTGGTGATGTGCATCAAAATACATTTAGGCCCTTTTGTTAAAGTAATTCACAAGGTTAATTATATATATATGTATTCACCCTCATATACCTATATATTTTACATATTCTCTGTTCTAAATAGTAGCTTTACAATTTTTCCCTCAAGATCCAGAAAAAGTCTTCCTTTCTGTAGTTCTAGTTCAAATTAATAACCATCATTAATTCCTCACAGTGGACAGTGGAACTCAATTTTGTATTTTGTTTACATTTTCAGAATCTACTATGGTACTGGGCCCACAGGAGGCACTCTGCAAATCCCAGTCATTAATAAATGAATAATGCAAATATTAAATGGTATTATGATATCATAAAAAGTAGACTATAGCTTAATTCTCTCCCAACGTCCTCTTCTTTTCCTCCAACCTTCCCACTGTTTTTTTCTCAGTTCCAGTTTTCCATTCAATCTCCAGAGCAAGAAAGATAAACCAATAATAAGGTTGGATGATCCAGTGATGTCAGTTGAGTAACTGTGTGGAACCAGAATTCTAATAACTATTAGTGAAAAGTCCCATCTCTACCAAAAACAAATACTGAATAAACCACAGTAATTACTGCTGTGGTAGAATACAGAAATGAGAAGTCAAGGTCTATGGTTTCAAGGGTTTATCATCTCAACAGGAAATGGGCATTTATCCTTGTAACCTCTAGTATGTGCACAAATTGAGATACCAAGTTTTGTATGCTATTGCCTGATAAAGGAACACTTAAATCTTAAATTTCATTTCAGAAGAGTAACTGTCTCTTTGGAATTTATAACCCGGGGCAGAAGATTGCTTACATAAAATATCCTACATGTCCTGTCATATGCTGTATAATGTAAAGAGAAAGTTTTCTGCTTTAATTATTTTCCTTACCTAATGAACAGTATAAGGTCAACAGTTCACTAAGCACTTCTTCCTGATGTGAAATTCAAGTGGGACCTTGGAGATACAAATTTTCTTTCTTGTGCTTAGAAACATATTTAAGTCAGTAACCCATATTAAACAAAGAAACAATTAGCCTTGAGGATTTTGATATCCTTCAGTACATTTCAGAAAGAAAATAGAAAGCAATGTGTCATCTGACATGTCAACATACTTCTAAGACTTTTGTACAGAATGGGTATCCCCCTGCCCCCTGTGCATTTACGGTGTTCTTTGAATTCTCAGCTCGATCATGCGCTATTTCACACCCAAAGCTCATTTGTTGACTCTAACACAATGAATATGAGATTCTGCTCTCACTTCCAGAGTTTATGCTGGTGGGGGGCATGGGAATCGGTTGCTCAAATTTGGAATAATTTATTTTCAAATTTCTCTTTTAAACCTTCATTTCTCAACAAATGAAAAACATATATATGTCATCCTTAAAGCATCAGGAGAGATCGCTGAACTCAGTTTTCTATTTTGTTTAGATCTTCTTTGGGATCCACTGGGTTAGGACCACAGAAGACACTCTGTGAATCTTCCTTAGATATAATTGGATTAACAGTCATCCAGTGATTATCTAAAATGAAAATGGGAAGGTGAAAGGCAAAGAGGTGATGAAATAACATCACTTCACTACTTTAGTGAAGTAACACTAAATCTTAATGAAGATTTGGTGTCACTAAATTCCAACCACCACGGCTGAAACTTAACAACTGTCAATACCAGTGTTGCCTTCTTTTCCTTTTTGCTGAAGACGTCACTGGCCTTGTTTTGCCTTTATAATAAAGACCTCCCAAAATTGTTGGTTATATTGATTTCAATTTCAGAAGAAGCTCAGAAGTGAAAATTCCTCCTTGGCCATCAGAGAAAGTTAAAAACAAGCCAAATAAAGGTACCAAAAACAAAACAAAACCATAAAGCGCCAAAGAGCAATGTTTATAAGTTTTCAAATAGAAGCTGAAAAACGCCAATAAAGTTGGGATTTAGCTCAAATGTGCCATCAACCTTAGGCAGCTCCCTCCCACCCCCTACCCCTTTTTAATGGTTCATTTGTCTAGTCCCCCTGCAAGATCTATAGAGAAAATTATCAGGGCCGAATGTAGATCCAATTGCACATCCTGCTACAGAAGAAACGATTCCTGTTCTCATCATTGGGATCAATAATTTGCTAACACAGTATTAGCAAGAGCAACAACTCCACCAGGTTAAAGGAGTTTTACACTGAATAATGATGGCCTAGGAAAGGGAAAAGCTGAGCGAGTAAATCCTGGCAGCCTTTTACTATTGAGAAAACACATGCCAGTGAATCAATAGTGGCTCTGGTGAGTATGGGCTGTAAAGATGCTTTATTGTTCTGCCTAAGTACATTGGCAGAGATGCTCCTCTTAATATCTGTACAGAGGAGCCACTGGGGTCCAGGCCTGCCCTATTAATGGAAGCATTTCCTCTTCCGAAGAATAGAACTTCTAGGGACACAGAGCATAGCTGTCTCCTGTATCTATAGAAACTATGAAAAAAAGGAAAGGGACTGGGATGGGAAGAATGATAAAGGAAGCCCCAGAGAGAGGTGGAAAGGGACCTAACCTAGGGAAATATCACTTTACCCCAACATATTTTACAAACTGATCAACAAGACTTTTCTCCTAGAAGTCTTCCTGAGTCATTTAGTTCAGTCTGTATTCCTAGAAGCAAAGGCTATTAAAATCAATGTGTTTCTTTGTTGGCCTCTGGGACAAGTAAGTCCCCTCTTGATAAGAAAACAAAATTTTGGAACAGTGAATCTGATCTACTGTCATCAAATATGGAGGAGCAGCTGAGGCAGGGTTGAAACACTCTGTGCTGATCACTAGGCTAGAGTGATCTTCCCCTGCCCCCACTGATAATCTAGATTTTATGTCCCTAGGGTAGTCTTATTAGCCTTCTCTTGCCAAATATTAAAGAAAGGAAATCTGTTCATCAAGGATTTCTGGCTCTCTACCTTTCAAGCACAAAGGGAATTTTCACTTTCTGTCCCCATTGTGGCTGGATGGGCCTTGGCACAAGATGTGCTAATGAATTATGAGCAGATACTTCCTGTGCTGGAGTGGTTACTTACCCGTTGTTGAAGTGAACAACATGGCTAAGAGAAAGGAGACATGAGGTGTCTCTCCCATGGAAGCCTGAAGACTTAGAGTAAGCCCCAATTAAGTTAAAAGAAAGGCAGGCATATAGCTGAGAATATAGAGGAAAAAATGTAAAAATAAACAAATAAACAAAAAACGACACCAAAAACAAGCACAAAAAAACAGAAACCAAGCAAACCCCGAAAGTCCAGGAAAGAAAAGCTATGGGTGTGGCTTTTGACACATAAAGTTTACTGCAGTTAAGTAGATGAGACAACAACTAAGTTTCTCAGAGACTTAAACTTCCAAAAGAACCACCAGCCAGGACTGAAAAACCTTTTTAAGACTTACGTCAGCTCGGGCTTTCTGCTTTCCATAGGAAAAAGAAGTCTGAGAAAGCTATTCAGCCTCCGAGTGAAGTATAATTTCAAAAGCTCATTTCAGTTGTGTGTGAATAAAGGAGAAGGAAGGGCCTCCTTGAGTGGAGCCAAGGGCCATGGAGAACAGTGGTCTGAGCATTCTTCTCATGAAGCTCAGGATCTAATTAACATTTCCCGCTCACAGAATAGGGTCCTCATGATATCTGCCAAGAGGATTTTAGAAGTGCTGCAGACCAAAGATAGTTTTGTGTGTCTTCCCTTTCTGTAAATAGTTTGTTTCTGTGATTACCCTATTTCTTTCATTAAGGTTTGTGACACAGTAGAAGCAATTAACTCATCTTTCAAATACATAGATTTCCTAATCAAGTGGACCTGATTAAAGACATCTACACGCAACCCCCTGATGTACTATTAATGTCACATTCCATAAGATTCTGAAATGAAACCTTTTGGATTGTCCCACTTGGGAAGGAAGTAAATATATTTTGTATGAGGAGGGAATGTGATCTGAATATTTTGTGACCAGAAGGTTATAGACTTTGGTTATCATTAATGCTGTTTATTAAGTATTTCCAGTCTCTGCCATCTGATCATATGCTTGGATTTACTTCCTGAACCCTTTGTCGTTTGGTAATGCCATGTGACTAGACACTGAGCTCTGGGTAGATGAGATGCTTGTTACTACTGAGCCAGAACTCTCTTGAGTAGGTTTAGAAGCGGTGCCTGCTTAGTAGATGAGGTAACAAAGTAAGGAGGTGTAGAGCAGATCTTAGTCAAACCATTACGAGACCTATAGACAAGAAATAAACATGTTGTCATAAGGCTTTACAGTTTGAAAATTTTAGTTCAGCCTAATCTAGTCTGTTCTGACTGGTGGAGAATCTCTGTCATTACCTTCTCTTGCATACCTAATGCATAGAAACCAGTGCTATGCTAAAAGCAGGTGATTATCATAAAAAGAACAAACAAATGCATAAAAGTACAATATAAAAACATTTAGAAGTAATTATTTTTACCTACTTCTTCCTCTAATTTTTTTCTCAATTTTATGCTCTGAGACTGAAAACCTAAATAACTATACAGATTTATGCAAACTGTGAAATTTTTTACAGATAAAAGTAGTTATTTCTATGTCCCTATAATAATTGGTATGCACAATTTTCAGAAGTTTTTATGGTGGCCTCTCCAAATGACTCCAGAGGTAAATATTCTCACCCAGCAGCCAAAATGATTTCTGTAAATGCATTGGATTGTAAAGAGCACTACTGGCTGGAAATATTCTCATGTAGCTCATCACATCCTTTGAATGGTATCCTTAAAAATTATTTCCTCAGATTGTCTGTCTTCTCTAATTTTAGACCCACGCTTATACAGTGGCATTCAGACATTGGCCAATTGATATGCTTCAAAGACTGGGGGATTCGATTCTTTGCTGGACTTGGTGATCAGATTTATAGGGTCTTCATTTTATGTACGTATTTAGAATTTATTTCATCACTAAAGGACTATGCCTGAGGATAGATGGAGGAACCATATTTGTAAAGGTAATGACTACTCATATTGGTGGCCAGATAAGATTTATGTAAAGTCCTTCTGTTTGTTCTTCTAATGTGCCTACATTATGCCATTGCCTAAGAAAGTGGTTATTTGAAGCAGTATTTTCTAAAGTAATCTACTTTCATTGTAGCATACCACTGCCGCATTTTAGAAACATTTAGAGAAGCGTTAACTATATTCAATAGAACGTGGTTTTTCCGGGTCCGACCAGATGAAATAAGTGTCTGAAGAAAACCAGCTCTGTTCTCAAATGCATCTCATTGGCAGCATTCAACACTCAAGTTAATTATTACTGGAGAAAACTTCCTGGGGGACTGCTTTCTCTTATCAATCCCTTGTTCCCTATCTGTGGGAATAAGAGTTGCAAAGTGATACAAACTCTTCCTGAAATCTGCTGTAACAGGCAAGAACTGATTATTATCATTGTATCAACAAACGGAACACAGTAGATTTCCTAAGTAAATGTATGTCCAGTTCCACAGAATAAAAGAATATTTGAGACGAGGTCCGGGTATGCAAAGTACTCTTCAATTTCACAGGAGTAATTGGCAGAAGAGGCACTATTGCTACCAAGGATACTGATATTTCACTCATTAGAAAGTCCAAACACTGACATTCACGTGTCTGAAGCTGTCAGTAAAAATCATACCATGTTATGACCTGACTCACCAAATCTCCCTGTAATAATTATATTAAATGCTAAAATAAGTAAATCCAAAGTTATTTCTTTATATCAAATAAATTGTAGTTATTTCAATTTACCAGTGGTTTTCCAGATGAATCCTTAAGCACCAGGGTTCCCCTAAGATACCTCATAGATAAGAATACCATATAATTTATTGCTCAAACTAGGTCAATTCTGGGAGTGAGATGGGGCACTGTTTATAAATTCACCAGACCCACAGATGTAAACCAGAGCTCTATTGGGCAAATCAGTTTATATCATCACCTTACTCATTGCCTTCCAGAGTAAAAAAGGCTGTCCCTGAGCAAAGAGTTGGCAGCAGGGGGATTGTGTGTCTCCCCACTCCGATTCAAATAGAGGAGATCTGCTTTTACAGCTTATATTGGAGCTGCGATGCATAATTTCATTTGAAAAAAAAAATGTTTTCCATAACGAACACAGCAAAATGGTTTGAAAACCACTGCTTTGAATGAAGCACAATCATTTGGGTACCCAGCATGGTTATGAAATTAACAAATTGCCACTCATAAGTTTCTCATGCAAGTCACCTTTGTATGACACAACAGTCAGAAAGTTAGTGATTTCCTGGTTATCAGTCCGATCACCTCAGGTCTTAAGCTCCTTGTGTCCTTTTCTTACTTCAATATTGGCACTACCTCAGACCTACACATTTAGACTTATCTGGATGGAAAGTGAGAGGTCAGGACAGGGCGGAAAGGTCAGCCTCCTCTGCACTCCCTCCTTGGTCATATTTAAACCACCATTACCAAAAATATCAAAATAAGAAAAGGATTGAGCCAGAAATTGGGAAGCGGAGTAAGAGTAACATCACAGGTTTCCAATCTTTAGTTGCATAAACAATGTTTAAAAACATGCCAAAAAGAAGGGGTTGTGTTTTATGACCAGAATGACTTCCTCAAGTGTCTTAATGTCTTCGTGAAAAAATGCCTGCATTTTTCTGAAGGACTTAAAGGGAAGAGGAAATATGCTAGTAAAGTTTACTTCCCATTCTCCTAGGCGAAGATCAAAACCATACTGTAATATACCGAAGGACAAGGGATGAATATTATTTTGGTATTCTGCTAAACATCAGTGCTTTTGGGGGTAGAATGAGTGTGTTCTCTGTACTTCTATTAGCATGAATTTCCATCCTTGACACTATTTCCTTGCTTCAATGTACCATTGATAACCACATGTTCTGGACTCCTCTGCACAATTCTCAGCTTTGTACATTGGACCCTGCATACTCTCTGTTTCCATATATCAGGGAGTAGATACATGAGATTAGATTAAATTGTTATATAACTTTTCTCCCCACTTTTGCTACTCATGTTCATAATTCTAGTTCCTGGAGGTCATCAGAAGATGTCAAAGTGGAATGATTTATAAAACAAATCAATATATTTTAGTGTACACAACCTATACACAAAATACTGCTTAAAGCCTCCAAATCTAACGTATGCATCCAGTAAGCTTGGTTTTATTACTTGGAAATTCCCTCAACTACTTATTCTGCCCTGGTCATCCACTAGATAATTAACCTAATGTTAACTTTCTTGTGCCTAGAACGCTACACTTACTGAGGCGCACCTATTTTTTTTAGGAGTTAACAATCCAGTGCGGAGACAATATAAATTTAAGTAACATTGCCTTGCAGTCTAGAATTCACAAAATGTGAGCAACAAACAGTAATTGTCCCAGAGTTATCAAGAGGGTTAAATCAGTGGAGTCAGCAATAAATTGGGAAGGCTTTATCTCTGATGTTAAACCAAGGCTGAACTTCAAGTTAAGAGTTCAGATGAAGAGAGGATAAGGGATGGCGGATAACTGCTAGGTAACGATGCAGTCCTTATCACCTCCTTCCTTCAAAACAGAACACAAACCTTGCCATTTTCAGTATTATTTCCAGAAAAATAAACCAGAGTGTCCAGTTTTCCCTGCTTATGGTGAGGGGAATGGAGGGCATGTGGCAAAAATAAATCGAAAGAGATAGCAATGGAAAATCTGTTGGATATTTCTGGGAAAGTGTTGTCTTTCTTGGTATAAATTCTGTTTACTTTTTATGGCTCTTTTCTTCTTGCCTGAAATGCCTTTCTGAAGCTAGAGGTGAATCAACCAATTTCCATTTAAGTGGAGACTACTTGGGGAAAAGCTATATGCTGCAGAGTAGCTAGTCTCTCCATGATCTGTTCAAGCAACTGTACTAGCTTAATCTGCCCATCTCCAAGGTTCTAGTTGCAGAAGTAAAATAAAAGCTCTCTTTGGTTAACTCGCAGTAATTGTGTTTCTGTTTCTTGTAGCCAGACACAATATTTCCGTGATAACATTGGAGTTAGAGTATTCCAAGTAAGAATAAAAATGAGCTTTGATGTATGGAATAGAAAGAAATTGCCTAGAATGGAGCCAAGCACCCTTGGGAGGGGCATGTCTCTGGAATAGGAAAATACAACACCAATTTTGCTCAAAGAAAATACTGCAACTGGAACTTACCTGGTATCGCCACTCTCCATTTTCATACACATGCTTGGGCCAAGTTGGTGTCTATGGTTTACTTCAGGTATAATAACCTGCCCCATGGAGATCCCAAAGGAGAGAAAAATGTACTTTAAATATGGTTATTTTTTTTTCCGCCTTTCTTCTTTTTATCACGTTCGTCATAAAGGTTGAAATCCTCCCTCTTTTTGAGTTCATACCTTTAAAATTAATTTTTAAAGTAATGCAAGATATATGTCTATTGTCGAACAATAGAGAAACATGCAGACTAAAAAGGGAAAATCCTCCTCACACCCTCCCACCTGTCCCTGCCCCTGGAAGCATCACTTCTCCATATAGCTAAGCCGTATTGTGAATTAGTTGTATGTGCTTATTATACATACACGGTTACATATCTCACACAAACAGGCACCATTGCAAAAATTATTTTTGTTACACTTTTTGTATGTTCGTGTTTTAACATTGATAGATCAATTTATTCATATACATTTTATGTACTTTTAAACTTAATTTGCCTTGGATATCTCCATGTTGGATGCGTTATCTTCCTCTCTCTTTAGTAACTGAATCATGTTTCATAGTCTATTAGTCAGGACAGGGTTGGTTATGCTACATTAACAAACAGTCTTAGTGACTTAAAATAGCAAAGCTGTATTTCTTAACCATGATACATTTTCATCTCTACTTAGTGGGAGATCTGCTCCACGATGCCCTTGCTCTGGGACTGAGGCCAATAGAAGAAACATCATCTGAAATGTTTCATGTTACTGTGGCAGGGGAAGAGAACACAGCTAATCACACATTGTCTTTTGAAGTCTTCTACCCAGAAGTGGTACACATTAATACCACTTATATTTTCTTAGTCAAAGCAGGCCATGTGGCCATGCCTAACTTTGAAGAGCATGGAGAAATACATTTCTAGACCATTTGTCCAGAGGAAGGCAAACTGAAAATTTCATGCCCTCTTTGACTTCCATAGTCTTTCCTTAGCTGGTATAATACAGTAGATTTTGCATCCCTAAAAACTATCTTCAATTCAGAGCTAGTAATCCTTGAAAACTCTGGGAGTTTCCCTTTCTTCAGTGCAGAGTTATCCTGGTCAATAGTCAAAGGTCCCTTAGAGAAAACTAAGAAATAGTTTTATAGCTTTGGCAGCACTGTGGGGTCATTTTTCTCAAGGAGACTATCCTATCTCCTCATTTAAAGGTTTCTGGATCTGTGAATAAACTCAGGACTTGATATGGGATGAAACGTTGTAAGTCTATTATGGGAATATGACTCTATTCATGACCCAGGGATGTTTACTTATGTAGACATAGTATGAATTCAAAGGGCTTCCAATCTATTTTGATCTGAAAACACCACAATCCAGTAACCCAATTAAGAGATCTTTGTGGTTAAGCCATTTTGAGTTCTCCAATCCTGCTTTCCATTACAGTAACCAGACCCAACTTGTCTCTGGCAGTTCACTGCTGCCATTGAACTCTCAATTTCTGAGTTTGAGGAATCAGAAAGTCTGTTTCAGTTTTACCATCTCTTACTAACAGCCCTGGCTTTCAGAGGCCAGCTTCTGTGAAGCTACTTAGAAGTGTTTGTGCTCTCCTCCCCAATGTATTTTTCAATGTTGTGATGAAAGGTGTGTATTCTGGGTCTGCCCAAGGTGCATATTTAGGGGATGAATAAGCAACCACATGTAATCCAACCCCAACACTCCACTCTGAGTGTTTATGTTCCTCTTACCATAGTATGAAAAGGAAGTTCTGGTCTCTCAACTGTACTTAGTGTAGAGGTTATGAGTCTAGATTTTAGCAAATCAACTAAGCAAAATCTGTGAAAATCTCTCATTCCTTAGGCTAAATTACCAAATCCAGAATCTCTGGTCAGTGCACATATATTGATACATTTGACCCGATCTAACAGTTTCATTATCCTTGGTCTTACACCTTCAGGATCAATCCCCACACATAGTCAGCAAGGTTCTGCCAATGTAAATAGAAATTTTGTGATTCTTTCCATTTGGATAGTGATTCATTCTGAGTCAAACTTTGTATGTATTTTAATAAAGAGAATTAGAGATTTATGCAGCCATTGGAAGGGCTGGGGGGATTGAACATGAGGAAAGCTGCTGCAGTTGGTACCACTTTCCAGGCATTGGAATGGTGGTTACCAGAGTTTGTTGGGAAGCTACGGGCATGTCTAGCTGCTTTTGCTAGGAATTCAGTCAAGTTAGCAGTGTGATAGCAATAAGATCTGATGGGTCTCACAAAGAATTGGCACAACATTGCAAAGCACTTTTCTTGGCTCTGGATGATAAATGGATTCAGGCAAGGGGGAGGTAACTCTTCAGATAGGAGAGAAGGAACTGCTTTGCTGGTAAAATATGCGACTATATAGGGTTTTGGGTTTCTAAGTACTCAAACACAGGCAGTAGAATCTATCAAAATGTCCCTAATTCCAGTTCTCAGGATCCCACAATTTCTTTATCATTGCTGCACTTTTGACTTATGCTGTAACTTAGCCATCGGAAAGACCAAACATTGAGTGCGATGATCAGAAACATTAACCTTGAAGCTTTAAGAAATAAGAGATCCTTCTATATCAAAGAAAGGAGCTCTTTGCCCTTCTGACCATGTGTTAGCCTGATAATTTAAATACCCACATTTATCACTTTCTGTCTGTAAACTTTCAGCGCAGTCAGTTCCATAGTCCTTATACTCATATGTAGTCAAATTTCCACAAAATTATTCTATTCCAATCACAACTTGGGCCCTATTGTCTTGTCTTCTACAGACACTTGATTCCAGCACCCATATGCAATAATGAAAATTGCTTCATCATTGTCCCTAGTTGGCCACCAGGGTCATATTTCAAATGGGTAGATAAGCATCTCTGATTTCAAATCTAATCTGATTAAAGCACCTATTCCAGATTCTCATTTTCCAGATTCTCTTTTCCAGAAAACAGTTTCCCATATGACATAATGTGTCAGTAAGTCAAGCAATTCTCGCACTTATTATGCTTTTGATGCAGCTAATTAGAGGTTTATAGAACCTGTGGATGAGTTGGGGGATTGAACATCAGGGAATTTGTTACCACTAATATAAATTTGCAGCGTCAAAATGATGGTTCCGAAGAGTTTACTGGGAAATCACAAGTATATATAAAAACTCTAAGAAGCCTCTGCTTAATTACATATAGTGGGTTAGATCATGCTCATGGATCACATTAGATATGACCAATTTTGACTTCACAGATGATTTTCCAGTGTATAGTCTCTCAGTAATCATGTCTCCATTTTCCCACAATTTTACCAAAATATATTTATCCTTTTAATATATTCCAAAATCATGGAAGCAAAGTAGTGTCTCGGTGTTAAAACTCACTTTCCAACCATTTGAATAAACTGCTATTTTTTAACCAAGAAAAACCTATGGTGCTAGTTGCATTTTTCTACCTATTTAGACACTTTTAGAATCCATCATATCTGCCTTTGCTGTGGATAACTTTCTCTTGGGTGTAGGATCTAATCTCAGACAGCATCTGAGAAAGCAGTTAGAAAATGGAGAGAGACATATGCATTTTCGTTTTTGATGATTGATTTGGTGCCAACTCCATGGGTTGAACATCATCCACCATTACCGTTGCCAGTTACATACATAAAATATCAGGCAGGCAATGGATTTGAAAGGACCTGCCAAGTACAGTGTTGAAAACCCTAGAGATATTGATTTTACAGTTTCTCCAGTGATTCTACATCATGCTCCTTTACTTTCTGGCAATCTTTATAACTTTTACACTGACATAAATTGCCATAAAATAAGCATCCAGTACCCCCTCCCCTTCCTCCTCTAGAAATGGTTAAGGACACTCCATTATTCTATTAACATGTTTGACCATTAATTCAGCTGATCTCCCTGGGAATGACGAGGTGACTTTAAACTTGGAGGGCAATTTGTACTGCCCAGCAGATTTATTATTGTCCTCTCTAGTGGAAAGCACATGAATTCATCTAAACATTTATTTTCCTTAGTGTGCCACTATTTTTCTTTTTATGTTTTTTAAAGTAGATTTAGTGGCAGAATATTAGCAGCTGAGGATACTGGAGTTGTTGTCTACTCAGCGAGGCAGGCAGTTCAGCTCTCTGAATGTGGCCTCAGACCCGGAGATTTTCACTTTGCTTTAGTGAGAGAAGGCCAAATGGAAAATAGGGAGGGCAGTACAATGTTCCTTAATTGGTCAGAAATTAGTCAGTCTTTACATGAACCAAAGGGCTCTAGGCCAGAAAAATGGTTCTACAGATAAGACAACTACTCAGCCTAAAATACTGGTGTATTAATTTTCTATTTCTTCCATAAAATTTCCTGCAAGCTTTGTATCTTAAAACAATACAAATTTATTAACTTATGTTTCTGTGAGAATTTCCACACATATATCACTGGTTTAAAATCAAACTTGTCAACAGAGCTGTGATCCATTCTGAACGCTCTAGAGAAGAATCCAGTTCCTTGCCTTTTCCAGCACCTAGAACGATCTGCATTCCATGGCTTGTGGCCTAATTCCTCCATCTTCAGACTCAGAAATGGTGACTTGAGTCCCTTTCACACTGTGTTTGTTAATCCTCTTTCTGCCTCTTCTTCCACTTTAAGGACTCGTGATTAGATTGAGTCACTTATTTAATCCAGGATAATCTTCCCATTTCAGGGGCAACTGATGAGCAACCTTAACTGAACCTACAATCTTAACTCTCTTTTGCCATGTAAAGTAAGATGTTCACAGGTTCTGGTGATTAGGATGTGGACGTCTTTGGGGGTCATCACTGTGCCTACCATAACTGGTAAAGTACTATGGATCTTTAATTATGAGTAAGGATATATAAACTGGCTACTTTACATTTAAAATGCTACAAGTCACCCTAGAGTTCACAAAATAAAAGGAAATAGAACAACAAATTCTGAATTAAGATTGTTTCCCCCACTAAGTGGGAAAAATGGTTCATTGATTTTTGCAAAGTGCCAAAAAATTCCATGGGTTAAGAATAGTCTTTTGAGTAAATGCTACAAAAGCAACTGGGCATCCACATGAAAAAGAAATCGAACCCCTTCCTTAGACACCCCCCTCATATATACAAGATGAATCATAAACCTAAATGTACAAACTAAAACTACGAAGGTATTAGGAGAAAGCATAGGGGAAAATCTTCATGAATTAGGTAATATCTTCTTACATATGATACCAAAAGCACAAGCAACAACAGAAAAAAAGTAAATTGTGCTATAGCAAAATTAAAATCATTTGTGCCACAAAACCATCAATAATGTGAAAAGACCACCCATAGCACTGGAGAAAATATTTGCAAAATATGTTTAATAAGGGACTTGTATCAAATATACTTAAAAAAATCTCTTATGACTCAATAACATTTAAAATCCAACAAAAAATGGACCAAAGATCTGAATACATATCTCCCCAAAGAAGACATGCAAATGCCCAATAAATACATGAAAAGATGTTCAACATCATTAGTCATTAGGAAAATGCAAATTAAAACCACAATGAGCTATGACTTCACACTCACTATGATGACTGTAATTTTAAAAATAGGCAATAACAAGTGTTGGTAGGAAGGCAAAGATACTGGAAATATCGTGTATTGCTAATGGGATTGTAAAATAGTGCATCCATTTTAGAAAACAGTTGGACCGTTCTTCAAAACATTAAATATAGGATTACTGCGTGACCAAGAAATTCCACTCTTGTTTATATTGCCAAGATAAGTGGAAATATATGTCTATACAAAAACTTGTACACGGATGCTTATAACAGCTTCATTAATAATAGCCCCAAATTAGAAACAACCTAAATGTTCATGAAATGATAAATGGAAAAATAGAATGTGGTATATACGTAAAATGGGAGAATATTTGCCCATAAAACAGAATGAAGTGATGATATATACTACAATGTAGATTAACCTTCAAAACATTATGCTAAGTGAAGTCCATCACAAGAACAATACAATTCCATTTATTATGAAATGTATTATTCTGTGGTTTATATGAAAGGTCCAGGATGGGCAAAGAGTATAGATTTAGGGGTAGCTGGAGTGGAGAAAGCAGAGATGGGGGAATGGGAAGTGAGTACTAATGGGTATAGAGTTTGTTTTGAGGGTGATGAAAATGTTCTGGAATTAGATTGTGTTGACGGTTCTACAACTCTGTGAATGTACTAAAACCATTGAACCATACATTTTAAATGGGTAATTTATATGGTGTTTGAATCAGTCTTGTCCAAAACTGTTAAAAAAGAGTGGCAAAACTAAGTGTAATTGTGGCATGTAGGTATCTGAGGGGCCGCCATAGTTGTGCTCTGACAACCAGTTAAAGGTGATTCCTGGAAGTCAAACAATGCCTAGAAATTGCCTTATAATACATTAACAGTTACCTAACTGTTATTAACAGTGTTAATGCTTGTTATGAAAAATTGCCTCTCTCATGTATATGACTACCATTAGAAGAACGTGGCTCTAACCTCATTTTGATACCCCTGGCTGCCTGCAGTTGGCCATGAACTGCAGGACTGACCACTTTAAAAAGATTGACATGTGAGTTTTCTCATATTTAAAGTGAGCATAAAAACATCTTTTGTTTTTTTTAAGATTTTTATTTATTTATTTGACAGAGAGAGAGAGAGAGACAGTGAGAGAGGGAACACATGCAGAGGGAGTGAGAGAGGGAGAGGCAGGCTTCCCGCTGAGCAGGACCCTGAGATCGTGACCCGAGCCGAAGGCAATAGCTTAACCGAATGAGCCACCCAGGTGCCCCTAATAACATCTTCTTTTTATGGTTGTTGTACATTGGGATACTGCATGCAAGTGCTTTGCACAGTGCTTGGCACCTGATGGTTGCTCAGTAACCCAGAAGACATCATAAAGCCGACATTAGGCCCTGAATTTGCTGCAGGTTGCAAACCTTTACATCATCTGCTTTCTGGATGTTTTACCTGGTTATCCCGCTGTACTTCAAACTCAGTGTGTCCCAAACACATACCTTTTCCCCAAGGCCGCTCTTTCATTATCCCAGGTCCTTCCTCCCACCCCTACTCTCCTACCCCCAGCTTAGTCAGCCACTGAGTTGTAATGATTCTGCTTCCTGAGTGGGCTTTGGTTCTCTGGTTTAGGCCCACATCATCTGTCACCTACATGACTACTATACCTTTCTGATTGGTCTTTTTAATCTCACGTGGTTGTGATTATCCCTATAGTGAAATAGCATGCAATTATACAAAACACAAAACAAGAAAAAGAATAAAGAGGTTCTAGTGGGGAAATATATCAAAGATAGGTTAATTAAGAAGAAAAGGCCGACTAGTGTGTGAAATGTGCTATGATTTGTGAGAAAACAAAAAAATATATGTATGCCACACACATATATAATACACATATACATACAAATATATACTTATGTATACATATTTTACACATATTATATTTGCATCACTATTATTTGCATAAATATTCTCTAGAAGGATATTCACACAGACTAATAAGAGTTTTTCCTGTTTGTGGGGGTGGGGAGTGACTGGGCATATGGATGAGGGTGAGGGAAGTGAAAGTTCCCCATATACTGTTTTAAATATTTTTCTTGGGGCACCTGGGTGGCTCAGGTTAAGTGTCTATGTTTGGCTCCCTCTCCCACTCCCTCTGCTTGTGTTCCTTCTCTAGCTGTCTCTTTCTCTGTCAAATGAATAAACAAAATTTTTTATAAATAAATAAATAAATTAATTAATTAATTAAATTTTTCTTCGAACAACCAATATTCATTGCTTTCTCAAATACTAAATCCAAATTATAAAACAAAAAAACAAAAACTGTCTGAGAGATCATTGCAGAATGTTACCAGGAAAAAATATTTTTAATTTTGAGTTTGGATGGATCACTTTAGGGGGGTTGGAACGTGGTGCTATTTGTTCTAGTGCTTTGATTATCCCTTAAATGATGTCTAGTACTCAGATCCAAAATAATATCACTAAGGTGACCAAGAAGATGAATGAAATCTCTGGAGTTATGTAAGAGTGGTTTTAAAAGAAAGGGTAAAAGGACTTCAGATGATTTAATACCTGTTCTGATTTCACCCCAAACTGACCTTGATAGAGAAAAAGTGTTCCTCTGGAGGAGACTTCAGACTGAATGGTCCGACAATTGAGACCAGGGCAATGGAGACAGAGAACAAAGGAACTTTACATGCTTGAACAAAATCCATACACCATTTAATTAAAGGCAGACTTGGTTGGAACAACCCTGGCAAGACCAGATCCCTTAGAGGAAGGAAAGGGTGCTACTAAGGGATTTGGTGAACTGGGCCCAAAGCAGGAGCCTAGCATCTGACACTGCAGTTACTATATTTAGGAATAAAGCAACTGTGAGCACTGTCCCCTGAGGATGGGTATACAGCATGGAGGAATAGGGCTGCTGAGAAGACCTCAGCGTAAGAAAGCCCACCAACTATTTAGAGCATGTGGAAATACTGAGACACTGAATACTGAGAACCCACCCTGGTTGTGATCTGGTCTCTGCCATTATGTAGTTATATTACTGTGGGTGACCTCAGTTTCCCTGTTTGCAAAGTACATTTATAGATGAAGATAATTTCTGAGATTCCTTCATATTTTAGAATTCTATGAAGTCAACCAGAAAATCAGTACGCATCTTGTCCATCTGGCTGTGTTTATTACTATATTTTTGTATGATTTCGAATAAAGAAGGGCTCAGATTATTTTCATGCTAATGAATAAAACACAGGAAAATTCCCAAAAACCAAAGGTCTTTCTGAAAGATGAGAATTACTGACACACACAATAAAAACCCCACCAATTTAAAAAACCTACCCACTAGAGGGGCAACTGGGTGTCTGAGTCGGTTAGGCAACCAGCTCTTGATTTCGGCTCAGGTCCTGATCACTGGGGCCTGGGATTGAGCCCCGTGTCTGGCTCTGCACTCAGCACAGAGTCTGTTGTCCCTCTTCCTTTGCCCCTGCCCCTGCTTTCTCTCTCCTGCTGTCTCTCTCTCTCTCCTGCTGTCTCTCTCTCTCACAAATAGGTAGATAAAAATCTTTAAAAAATAAAAAAAAATAAGACTTGGGAGAAGGAAAGATGGTGGAGGAGTAGGGGACCCTATTTCAACTGGTCCCCGGAATTGAGCTGGATATCTACCAGACCACTCTGAGTACCCACGAAACCAGCCTGAGATGTAAGAAGATCTGGATCTCTACAAACAGAATATCGCAGGTGGTTGGTTTCAAGGTACAAAGCGGGGACCCCTGAATCCACGGGCAGATATCGGAGGATAAACGGCAGCAGGAAGGAGCCTGTGCGTGGGGATCCTACACCGACGATGAGCAACAGCCTCGTGTGCTGGGGACAGGGCACAGACTCACAGACCGGCAGCGGCAGGGTAAGGACCTTGGGGCAGTCCCAGAGGTGGAAACCCAGAGCAGCCGGGCTGCATGTGCGCACTGGGACCGGTGGTTTTAGAAGCACAAAGGGCAGAGACATGCCCTGACCTGGAGGCAGGACTGGGAGCGCTGCGGAGGGGCGCACAACCCAGGACGCTGCAGTTTATAGCAGCACAGGTAGAGATGGAGATAGTGTGGCCTGGAGAGCCCACTGAACAGACTGCGGTCTCTCTGCTCTGAGGCAGAGGGTTGGAAACGGTCTTTTCTGCTCTGACTCGCAGAAGAGACATGGAAAGCCGCCAGGGAAAGCCACCAGAAGACAAAAGACCCAAAAACTGATTCCCGCTGAGCCCATCCCCTGCCACAGGGGGGCAGGGCAACTCCACCCAAACAGGGTTGCCTGAGTAACAGCACGGCAGGCCCCTCCCCCAGAAGACAGGCTGGGAGAACAAGAGGCCAGCAACCCTAAGGTCCCAAGAAAACAGGTGCATCTTGCTTGGGTTCTGGTCAATAATTTGGACTCTATACATTCCCTCAAACACCCATCAACAGAATGACTAGGAGGAGGAACCCCCAAAATAGAAAAGACTCAGAGATTATGACTTATGCTGCAAATTTACAAATGGGTGCAGATATAACCAAGATGTCAGAGATGGAATTCAGGTGAGCAATTGTGAAGACAATGGCTAGAATGGAGAAATCAATTAATGGCAACATAGAGTCTCTAAGGGCAGAAATGAAAACTGAAGTGGCAGAACTTAAAACTGCTATCAGTGAGATCCAATCCAATCTAGATAATCTAACAGCTAGGGTAACTGAGGCAGAAGAACGAATAAGTGACCTGGAAGACAATATAATAGATAAAAAGGGAGAAGAGGAGGCCAGGGAAAAACAACTCAGAATCCATGAAAATAGAATCAGAGAAATAAGTGACACCATGAAGCGTTCCAATGTCAGAATAATTGGAATCCCAGAGGGAGTGGAGAGAGAGAGAGAGAGAGGACTAGAAGATGTATTTGAGTGAATCATAGCTGAGAACTTCCCAAATCTGGGGAATGAAACAAACATTCGCATCCTAGAGGCAGAGAGGACCCCTCCCAAGATCAAGGAAAACAGGGAACACCCCGGGATGTAATAGTAAAACTTGCAAATCTTAGAACCAAGGAAACCATCTTAAGGGCAGTTAGGGGGAAGAGATTCCTTATGTACAGAGGGAGGAACATCAGAATAACGTCAGACCTATCCACAGAGACCTGGCAAGCCAGAAAGGCCTGGGGGTACTAAATAAGAAGAACATGCAGCCAAGAATACTTTATCCGGCAAGGTTTTCATTTAGAATGGATGGAGAGATGCAGAGCTTCCACTACCGGCAGAAACTGAAAGAATATGGGACCACTAAGCCGGCCCTGCAAGAAATATTAAGGGGGGTTCTATAAAAGGAAAAAGACCCCAAGAGTAATATACAACAGAAATTTACAGGGACAATCTATAAAAACAACGTCTTCACAGGCAACGTGATGACAATTAATTCATATCTTTCAATAATCACTCTCAATGTGAATGGCCTAAATGCTCCCATAAAATGGCACAGGGTTGCAGATTGGATAAAAAGACAGGACCCATCCATATGCTGCCTACAAGAGACCCATTTTGAACCTAAAGATACATCCAGACTGAAAGTGAAGGGATGGAGATTCTTCTTCCATGCCAGCGGACCTCTAAAGAAAACTGGGGTAGCAATTCTTAAACAAATTAGATTTTAAACTAAAGTCTGTAATTAGAGACATAGAAGGACACTATATCATTCTTAAAGGGTCTATCCAACAAGAAGATCTAACAATTGTAAATATCTATGCCCCCAACATGGGAGCAGCCATCTACATAAGCCAACTGTTAACCAAAATAAAGAGTCATATTGATAACAATACGTTAATTGTAGGAGACCTCAATACTCAACTCTCAGCAGTGGACAGATCATCTAAGCAGAAAATCAACAAGGAAACAAGAGCTTTGAAGGATACACTGGACCAGATGGACCTCATAGATATTTACAGAACATTCCACCATAAAACAACAGAATACACATTCTTCTCGAGCACACATGGAACTTTCTCCAGAATAGACCACATACTGGGTCACAAATCAGGTCTCAACCGATACCAAAAGATTGAGATTATTCCCTGCATATTCTCAGACCACAATGCTTTAAAACTGGAACTCAATCACAAGAAAAAATTTGGCAGAAATTCAAACACTTGGAAGCTAAAGACCACTCTGCTCAAGAATGTTTGGGTCAACCAGGAAATCAAAGAAGAACCTAAACAATTCATGGAAATCAGTGAGAATGAAAACACTTTGGTCCAAAATCCATGGGATACTGCAAAGGCGGTCCTAATTGAGAAATACATAGCCATCCAAGCCTCACTCAAAAAAAAATAGAAAAATCCCGAATTCACCAACTAACTCTACACCTTAAAGAACTAGTGGAAAAGCAACAAATGATGCCTAAGCCACGCATTAGAAGAGAAATAATTAAAATTAGAGCAGAAATCAATGAATTAGAAACCAGAAACACAGTAGATCAGATCAACGAAACTAGAAGTTGGTTCTTTGAAAGAATTAATAAGATCGATAAACCACTGGCCAGACTTACCCAAAAGAAAAGAGAAAGGACCCAAATTAATAAAATTATGAATGAAAGGGGAGAGATCACGAATAACGCCAAGGAAATAGAAACAATTATTAGAAATTATTATCAACAACTATATGCCAATAAACTGAGCAATCTGGATGAAATGGAGGCCTTCCTGGAAACCTAAAAGCTGCCAAGACTGAAACAGGAAGAAATTGACAACCTGAATAGGCCAATGACCAGTAACGAGATTGAAGCAGTGATCAAAAACCTCCCAAAAAACAAGAGTCCAGGGCCTGATGGATTCCCTGAGGAATTCTACCAAACATTCAAAGAAGAAATAATACCTATTCTCCTGAGGCTGTTTCAAAAAATAGAAACAGAAGGAAAACTTCCAAACTCATTCTATGAGGCCAGCATTACCTTAATCCCCAAACCAGGCAAAGACCTCATCAAAAAGGAGAATTTCAGACCAATATCCCTGATGAATATGGATTCCAAAATCCTCAACAAAATCCTAGCTAATAGGATCCAACAATACATTAAAAGGATCACCCACCACGACCAAGTGGGATTTATCCCTGGGATGCAAGAGTGGTTCAACATTCGCAAATCAATCAGTGTGGTAGAACACATTAAGAAGAGGAGGGAGAAGAACCATATGGTCCTCTCAGTTGATGCAGAAAAAGCATTTGACAAAATACAACATCCTTTCCTGATTAAAACTCTTCAGAGTATAGGGATAGAGGGAACGTTCCTCAAGTTCATAAAATCCATCTATGAAAAACCCACAGGGAATATCATCCTCAATAGGGAGAAGCTGAGAGCCTTTCCCTTAAGATCAAGAACACGTCAAGGATGCCCACTCTTGCCACTATTGTTCAACACAGTACTAGAAGCCCTAGCAATAGCAATCAGACAACAAAAAGAAATAAAAGGTATTCAAATTGGCAAAGAAGAAGTCAAACTCTCTCTTTTCTCAGACGACATGATACTTTATGTGGAAACCCCAAAAGACTCCACCCCCAAATTACTAAAACTCATACAGCAATTCAGTAGTGTGGCAGGATACAAAATCAATGCACAGAAATCACTTGCTTTCTTATACACTAACAATGCAACTGTAGAAAGACAAATTAGAGAAACCATTCCATTTACAATAGCACCAAAAACCATAAGATACCTCAGAATAAACCTAACCAAAGAGGTAAAGGATCTATACTCTAGGAGCTACAAAACACTCATGAAAGAAATTGAAGAAGACATAAAAAGATGGAAAAATATTCCACGCTCATGGATCAGAAGAATAAACATTGTTAAAATGTCTATGCTACTCAGAGCAATCTATACCTTCAATGCCATCCCGATCAAAATTCCAATGACATTTTTCAAAGTGCTGGAACAAACAATCCTAAAATTTGTATGGAATCAGAAAAGACCCCGAATTGCCAAGGAAACGTTGAAAAAGAAAAACAAAGCTGGGGGCATCACGTTGCCCAATTTCAAGCTATATTATAAAGCTGTGATCACCAAGACAGCATGATACTGGCACAAAAACAGACATATAGACCAATGGAACAGAATAAAGAACCCAGATATGGACCCTCAACTCTATGGTCAAGTAATCTTTGACAAAGTAGGAAAAAACATGCAATGGAAAAAAGACAGTCTCTTCAATAAATGATGCTGGGAAAATTGGACAGCCACATGCAGAGGAATGAAACTCAACCATTCTCTAACACTATTCACAAAGATAAACTCAAAGTGGATGAAAGACCTCAATGTGAGACAGGAATCCATCAAAATCCTAGAGGAGAACATAGGCAGTAACCTCTTTGACATCATCCACAGCAACTTCTCTCAAGATACATCTCCAAAAGCTAGCAAAACAAAAGCAAAAATGAACTTTTGGCACTTCATCAAGATAAAAAGCTTCTGCACAGCAAAGGAAACAGTCAACAAAACAAAGAGGCAATCCACAGAATGGGAGAAGATATTTGCAAATGACACTACAGATAAAGGGCTGGTATCCAAGATCTATAAAGAACTTCTCAAACTCAACACCCAAAAAACAAATAATCAAGTCAAAAAGTGGGCAGAAGATATGAAAAGACACTTCTCCGAAGAAGACATGCAAATGGCTAACAGACACATGAAAAAGTGTTCATCATCATTAGCCATCAGGGAAATTCAAATCAAAACCATACTGAGATACGACCTTACACCAGTTAGAATGGCAAAAATGGACAGGGAAAGAAACAACAAATGTTGGAGAGGTTGTGGAGAAAGGGGGAACCCTCTTACACTGTTGGTGGGAATGCAAGTTGGTACAGGCACTTAGGAAAACAGTGTGGAGGTTCCTCAAAAATTTAAAAATAGAGCTACCTTATGACCCAGCAATTGCACTACTGGATATTTACCACAAAGACACAGATGTAGTGAAAAGAAGGGCTATATGCACCCCAATGTTCATAGCAGCAATGTCCGCAATAGCCAAACTGTGGAAAGAACCGAGATGCCCTTCAACAGATGAATGGATAAAGAAGATGTGGTCCATATATACAATGGACTATTCCTCAGCCCTCAGAAAGGATGAATACCCAACTTTTACATCAACATGGATGGGACTGGAGGAGATTATGCTAAGTGAAATAAGTCAAGCAGAGAAAGTCAATATTCATATTGTTTCACTTATTTGTGGAACATCAGGAAGAGCATGGAGGACATTAGGAGAAGGAAGGGGAAAATGAAGGGGGGTAAATCGGAGGGAGAGACGAACCCTGAGAGACTGTGGACTCTGAGAAACAAACAGGGTGTTAGAGGCGAGCAGGGAGGGGGATGGGTTACCCCAGTGATGGGTATTAAGGAGGGCACGTACTGCATGGAGCACTGGGTGTTATACGAAAACAATGGATTGTGGATCACCACATCAAAGTATGGTGACTAACATAATAAAATTAAAAAATAAATAAATAAACAATAAAAAATTAAATAATAAAATAAAATAAAATAAACCCCTACCCACTTGAAACCTTTACACATTCAAAAGGGGGGAGGATTCATGCTGGGATCAGTTCTCTTCTCAACCACACGTATAACTTAGTAAGGTTATCTAATCTGAGCCATTTTCCCAGTTTTAAAGAAAAAGAAATATATTTCTCCACTCCTGGTTTACATGGTAACTGTTCTCATTACAGACCCACAACTATATGTGAAATTTTTGTATTATATAAATATGTAAGAATTTGTATAATATCTTATGATTTGGGATACTTGTTTCTTCTTTTTTCTAGTGCTGAAACTATTTAAAAATGAAAATACCCCTTGAATAAGAAGTACTATAACATTACCAGATACAATGGAACTATATGATTGGTATCAGGAGGTGAAGGACAGAGGGCAGGTGTTGAACAACAATAGTGTCAAGTTAAGAGAAAGCATGATTCTATTTGAGAAAGGAAGTCATGTGAATTGTTTGTGTGTGTGTAAGTGTGTCTTTCTAGGTCTTGAGAGAGATTAAATCTTAGTACAGGAAAAAATAGGCTCATTCTCTATCCAACTCGTCATTCATTTTTCAGTTAGACAGCAAACATTGATGAAACATCTGTTTTGTAGAAGTGATTGTCATGCTCATCATTGTTTCTCAGCTGTAGTTTCTTGCACAGAGGAAAGACTTAAGTGTCCTTTTGGGATGAACCAGGGTTTGTTCTTCAGCGGTGACATTTGATCTGCTTATGCAAAGTCCAGCAGGAGTTCATAATGTGGAGGTGAGGGGGCAAAAGCCTTGTAGGCCGAAAGAATCACATAGGAAATTGTATTGAGTATAAATGGAGTGTAAACATCTGAGAACTGCCAGCGGAATGGTATGACTTGAGTTAGAAGAGGGGTAGAACAGTAGATGGGGAGGTATGTTGGGCTGTGATGGGACAGTACGCACCTGTGCCATCCTAGATGTTGTGTCATCTTCTATGGTTTCATTCTTCACTGGCTGAAGCAGGTCTTATCTGCTCTTAGCCAGTGTCCCCATGCTGCGTGGAGCAAAGCGGAGCATGACAATTCATGTACGCACTTGGTGTTTTTTTATCACAAGGACATTCAGTACCAGTGTTGCTTCCTTTCTCACAACCCTTCTTTTCGTTAAGTCCCTCCCACCTTGCTGCCTGTATTCCGTAGATCTTAGCACTGGCACGGGAAGCCAGCACGTCTTCAGGCCTAGTTAGTTTCAGCGGTTGACAGGAATTGAAATGCTAATAATCTTCTTTTTTCTTTCCCTGAGTTCTTATAAAGAGACAAATGAGTCACACAGCTGCAAATCATCTGATGGCAGGAAGAATCTCTGACAGCTTCATTTGAAGTTCCAAAGTTCCTGTTTTATGGCTTGTTTAATGTTTGGTAAAAGATAGGCTGCTTAAATTAGAGAAACCTTGTGGTACGATATATAGTCTTATGGTGAATGACAAGTTTTTCCAAAAAAAAAAAATTTCTAAAAGAGAAGAAAATACACAGTTTTGCAAGCTTGTGGAAAACAAAATAGTCTTTCCTTTTCTATGGCTTATTTTTGTTTAACTATTTGCAGAGCGTGCAGTACTGTACAACACACATATTTTTCTCAGCTTGGTCCATTAGTTCAGGGCTTCTTCCAGCTCTACCCAAAACTGTCCTCTGTATATGTAAAACAATCCACAGCTACGATTAGACAAATATTCTATATTGAAGAAAATAGAAAGTAAACCAGGATAATCCTCAAATTGAGGATTATTGGAATAGACTGTCCGCAGTGATTCCTTCATGGTAGGTTTAGGTCTGTTGGATAAGGCACACAGAGGATGGTGAGGCTCGTAATCTGAATGATTTTATCCTCATGTCTCATAGACCCATTCCCCTTTCATTGTTTTTCTTACATACCTGGTGAGAACTCCAAGTCTACCACTGAAGATTGGTGAGTCTTTGGACAAGTCAACCACTCACTCTGAGTCTCTGTTTCTTCATTTTGAGAATCACAGGACTGCTTCCTAGTTCTTGGACATATGACTACAACTTGGTAGTAGGCAAAATCTGTTATTTTACACATGAGGAAATTGACTTTTAAAGAGGGTATGTGACAAAGTCCTAGAATAATAACTCTCAATGGGGGGCACTTTTACCCTGAGGGGACATTTGGCAATGTCTAGAGACATTTGGGGTTTTCTCAGGTAAGTATTGGGAAGAGGGGCTGGTTTAGCATCTGGGGGGGAGAGGCCAAGGACGCTATTTAGACATCTCTCATCATTACGAGAACGCCAACAAAGCATCAACCAAGCCCAAAATGTCAATAGTTCTGAAAGTGAGCAGCTGTGACCTAGAACCACAGAATCCAGGTTTAGAAACTAGGTCTACTCAATTTGAGTCGGAAGTCAAGCATTGTACTAATTTGCTTATCAAAGATAATAGTTTAATTCCTCCAGGAACCTCCGAAAGAGTGACATGCACCATGAAAGACAAATATGAGGAGATACTAGTTGTCTGACATGCACTTGAGAGCACATTTTAATTTATCTGCGTGAGTGATAGAGAGTTTCATCTATTTGCAATGACAGTTGTATAATTAGCAATGTAGTTTATCCTTTGAATATGAAAGATCATTTTATGTTTGCTAGAGAATCTATGCCTATCTTTTGAAGGTTGCTTTCAAATCACTCCACATCCTCTGTCTTTCTGTCTATATCTATCTCCATTCTTTGATCTTGAATGATACTTGTCAGCCTTCACTCTCTAATGTTGTAATTTTCCAGAAATCTGCAGGTGAATTAAATCTAAGCTGGACACCCATAAGACAAAAGATCTGAAAGAAGAAGCCTTACATCCCCCAAAGGTCTCATTTGATATTGGCTAAATCCTGAAGTCTGGATTCCAGAGCCTCAATAATATAAGTGGGCCGGCCCCAAACAAGCCAAACTGTCAGAGCAAAGTGTCTGTGTTGTATTTGTTATCCAGGGTTTGTAATTGCTGAAGAAGTTAATGGAATTATCAGACCATTGATAAAAGTGGCTCCTGAAGAACAAGAGGCAGATTTAATGAGCAGCTCACCTCTGTCCTCCCAGTGCAATATGCTTGCTATCCCAGGCCCGACACCCCTTTGTTCCAACCTTTTCTAACATGTCTGACTCACCAAAGAGAAAGTGGTCAGTTTTCCCTATAATTGCTTTCAAACTTCGGTCTCTGATAAGTGCCTTCATTTAGCTTGTTCTACAAATCGCCCCTTTAAGGCTCATTCTAAATATGCTTCTTGGAGTATGTACAGTGATTAGATTGAATGTGCTGCTCTAGGTGAGGTCTAACAAAACACACTGCATTTTTTAAAAATAATAATGGAACTGAATAATCTTTAATATAGGTTTTTATTAAAATAACTCATATCTCTCTTCAGGTCAATATGCTGTAGTACCTTCCCATTAAGGAGATATTATGTCCTTTTATTACATTCTACGAGACTCATTATTCTGCATTTATCTGCATTGAATTTTCTATCTATTAGCCCAGGTACTTAAGTGAGCTAATTCTTTTCCTACCTGAGGATTGTTTTTCAGGGATGACCTTTCCTCCCAATTTAGCATCATCTGCAAACCAGAACACTGGAGTGTAAGTAATGTGCTTGCAGTCAGTTATTTAAGATCCATAATAGCGGGCTATCCAATACCATTTTTGGACCAAGGTAGCTCTGCCATGAGTAGCTTAGCTGTGATTATATCCTTTATCTCCTATTTCATAACATAAGAAGGCTTGATTGTAATAAAAGCAAGAAAAAATACCCTGATTAAAACAAAACCTCAGTTTAAGTAGAAGTTTCTTCTGCTTGATTTCTTTGTAATGCAGTGTCCTCCAGGATGAATCTGCAGAGCACCTCTAACATCCTGGCAGGTAACTATTCACTTTAAAACCCTGGGTCACCCAGATAGACATCACTTAGACCTGGAAAATTGGTGCAATTAATTCCAGGCCTCTACTTCAGAAGTCCCTGAACTGGTGACTGTGGGTCAGTGATGCAAGGAGGGAGATGGGGAAAGGAATGGAACAAAGCTCAGCTACTTATCTGCAAGGATTTCCTAAATTAAAACAGGGGGATGTGCCTGCTTGTCCACATGCCACGTAGGGAGAAACCATCCATTTGTGAAATATTTTTACCTTCAAGTCTGCATTTAATATCAGCTGATTTTCTCTGAATCAAACGGTAGAGACAACATGGATCTTTCAGAATGAATCCTTCCTGCTCTGAAAGCTAACCGTGACCCACACACTCCTGACTGAGAAGGCTGATCTTGGATTATACAATTTTGGAGTGAGAAGAGTTAGCAAACATATGAATAAATAGATGTATATTGTTCATGTAAACAGCATGGTTGTTGTTCCAAAGCATCAAGGTAATGATTGCACTCTACTTTATTAGGGGACTGAGTTGTCCTCTAATAAATTATCATGTATTTAAAGGCTTAAAATAATGCGGATTTATTATTTTGCAATCCCATAGGTCAAAAATCCACTCACCAGGTTAAAACTGAGTCAGTGGCAGTCCTTTGTTCCTTTTTGACGTCTCTAGAGGCAAATCCATTTCTCGCTCATTCAGGTTGTTGGAAGAATTTGGTTATTTGCAATTTTTGGACTGAGGTTCCCCAGCTTTGCGAGGTGCCAGTTTAGCAACATTCCCAGTTTCTAGAGACCTCCACATTCCCTGGCTTGCACCTTCCTTCATCCATCTTCAGTACCAACAGTGGTATGTCAAGTCCCTCCCACGCTTGGAATCTCTCCTGCCTCTTCCTTCATCACATCTCTTTGACTTCAACAGGGAAAAGTCGTCTACTTTTAAGAGCTCATGTGATTAGATTGGGTATACTGGATAATCCAGGATGATCTCCTCATCTCAAAA
Source organism: Callorhinus ursinus (assembly GCF_003265705.2). Classification (NCBI taxonomy): domain Eukaryota; kingdom Metazoa; phylum Chordata; class Mammalia; order Carnivora; family Otariidae; genus Callorhinus; species Callorhinus ursinus. The sequence continues at coordinate 32,178,678 of NW_027397073.1, forward strand.
TCTATAACCTTTAATTACATCTGCAAAGTCCCTTTTGCCACATAATCTAATGTTTTCCAGGTTTTAAGAATTGGGACAAAGATATCTTTGGGGAGGCATTATTCAGTCTTCTACAGGACTTTAATTTTTGGACTAAAATTACAATGTAAAGAGTTTTAACCTTACCATTGTCTCATGAGTTAGTCTTTGCTGATTAGTTCATTTTCCTGACCATGTTTGACCTCCCAGCAAGCTGGATTTCTAATTATAGCCACAAATAGCTCTTGCAGGTTCCTACTCTCTGGACTCCAAATGTTTGTTGCTGTTTTAGTAACATTATCCTTGTATATACAGGATAATGACTTGCTCATTGATTAATTTATATACATTCATCGATTTCCTACTTTATGCCATAGACACCATTATTAGCATCATTGCCAATCCATCTACCTTGAGTCTTCTTGATCAAATTTCCTGTTATGTTTTATGTTTGAGATATACACGTTTTTTACATGCACAGCCCTGGGACAGAGAGCTAGACATTCAATTCGTGTGGTTAGTGTATGTGTTATAGATTGAGGGATGAGTCTAGGAGTCAGAAATCCTAATCTTCCTAGGAATGTTTTAGGAAAGATTTGGATTAGAGTAATCCTTCTTCCTCATCAATCTGTCTATCCAAATCTTCAGAGTAAACAATGATTAGAGGTAATAAAGTATTTCTCCAGAATCTCAGTGTCACTGAGTATAAGATCATCACAAGGCCATTTTCAGGTTTCTGTGATACCTGGGCAAAAGTGTGCTAATTCTGCTAAGTCCATTTTCAGAGACCAGTTTCCTCTCTGAGTTGTTTCTGGAGAGACTAGAGGTTTTCCTTCTTATCTGGATGTTTTGGGTATGAGTTATGTGGTAGACAGACTAGTCTAACGGCCCATCCCCCAAATATCAACATCCTAAGCCCTATATCCTGTGACTATGTTATGTTACGTGGTGAAAGGAAATTATGGTTGTGGATGGAATTACTATCAGTTGAGCTTTAGATTGGGAGATTATCCTGGATTATCCAGGTTGGGTCCTCATAAGTGAAAGAGGGAGATGGGGGTTTCAGTAGCAAAGCGATGAGATGGGAGAAAGATTCAAGTAGCCATTACTGGCTTTGAAAATGGAAGGTGTTTACTAGCCAAGGAATGTAGGTGGCCTCTAAAAGGTGAAAAGAGAGAAGGAAATGGATTCTACCCTAGAGCCTTGAAAAACAACATAGCTCTGCCAACGCCTTGATTTTAGCCCAGTGAAACTCATGTCAAACTTCTGATCCCTAGAATTGTGTCAGTGGCCCTCAGGCACACCCTCAGCTTTCTGTATGTCAGACCCCAAGCGAGAGGGTTCAAGATTCTTCTGCAGAAAGTGGGATATATGCAACCACATCTCCTTTGTCAGCTGGGGTGGATATGCTGGCCCTGGGGAATGCACAGATTGCAAGGGGCTACATCTTGTATACTCTTTCTCTCCTCTTGCTGTAAGTAAACTCAGTACCACTGGAGCCTAGTGTGCATGTTGTCTCTTCTCAGTGACCTTCCCTGCGTGCAGTTAACCGCCTTTTAATGTTGGCTGTACAGCTTGGCCACTCAGTTAGCAGTGAAACAGAAAGGTTAATTAACAATAAAAATATAGGGGGATGCCTGGATGGCTCAGTTGGTTGAGCATCCAACTCTTTCAGCTCAGATCATGATCTCAGGGTTGTGAGATGGAGCCCCTCATGGGGCTTCGCCCTCACTGGGGAGCTTGCTTCTCTCCCTCTCCCTCTGCCCCTCTCCTTGCTCATGCTGTCTCTTTCTCTCTCAAATAAATAAATAAATCCTTAAAAAATAATATAAAATGTAAGTACATTTACTGTTACATTATTCTATGTGCCTCCATTTCCTTCCTCACTTATAAAGTTGAGAGGACCAAATTATTTGCTCTCTGGAATTCCATCGAGCTAATCAAGAGTCTACAGTTCCATGACAATGCAGGCTTGCTAAAATACAGCTCATTTCTCCTCCCCCACACACCACAATTTATTGCATATTTTCTGTAATAAGTATTTCTAATACAGTATTCTTCAACGTCTTTGTTAGAGTACTGTGTTCATCTTAGTGATGGGTTTAACATCAGTTAAAATATACCATGTCCTAAAAGTAGATCTTAAACCTTCCACACAGAGATAAATACCTATGGCTGACGTGAGCTACATCTTTTCCCCTGCTGCATTGTTTGCAATTAGGTCGTACATACAGCCTAGAGGATGGGCTATGGATTCTGAAGTCAGACTGCCTTCACTGGAGCCCTTTCTCTATAACTCACCAGAAAAGATTTAATATAATTGACTAAATATTCCCCAATTGTAGGGTTGGTGTATGAACTAAATAAAATAAAGCAAGCAAAGCATTTGGAACAGTTCCTGGAACATCATAAGTATGCAATCAGCTTCTTAAACTTTGCAGTGTTTCTGGGCAGTGCATTTTTTAGTGACACATTTAGTACTTTGTCATTATCACTCTTATTATATACAGAGGTCTTTCAGGTGGATTGTATCATTATAAAGTAGCTAATTAATACATGAAAATAAAACCACAGGCTCATCTTTTCCCTGTTGACCATGTTAAATTGTTGGGGGTATTATACAAACTGAAAACTAAAACCACTTTCCTCAGTTTATGGTGGCATGCTGAATTCTTCACAACAGCAGGAAGCTTATATATTTATTGGTTTCTCAACTCTGCATTTTTTCAACAGAACACAAAAATTATTGTAATTCTCAGCTGGCCTGAGATTTCTGTGAAGGAGTGTTTCCACATTCTTCACCCTCCCTGGGCATCCATGTCTCAAAAATGAGAATATTATTCTCTCAGGACACTATCACTGGGACTAAGTGGGACCACTGGTTGCTCTTTATTCCATGCCTGGGAAACAATGGAATGAAAATAGAATGAAAATGTATACAATTTTATGTAAGCCTCCCAGCAACCCTCAAAGAAGCATCCAGTTTACCCTATTTTATAAATGAGAAGACCCAGGACCCAAGGGAGATTGAATTACCTAGTGAGGTCACTCAACTAGAAGGGAGAGCTGGGGTTGGGATCCAAGGATCTCCCTAATAGACACCCAGCTCTCTAGGATCGGGTACATGTTAGGGAGTTGAATGTTGAAGACTCTATTCTTTTCAGGCCTGATTCTGAGACCATGTAGAATTTCAAGAATTTCTAACATATTATTACATGCGATACTTTTATGAGAGCACTCAAATAATCTATTTCCTCTCTTACAAAATGAGAATGCTTTTCTATTAACAGAGGATAAGCAGCAGATAAATACCATGTGAAACTTGTGTATAGGTTTTTTTTTTTTTTTAAGACTTTAGCTTATGCAGTTCATTTAGCATCCTTAAATTTATAAAGATCCTTGTGGCTTCTTAACTTCCTTATTAAGTATGGATTCATTCTCCTACTGATAGCATTCTCTGGGACAACTGTTTTTATAGAGTTTGTGGCTTCCTAAGAAGATGCCACTTTGTTGGTGACTGAAACATCTCTAAATTAATTACAGCCTGAATGTATTGACCAGAAAATCAATAGATACCCCATGAATTAGACTTTAGGTACTAGTGTGATGTGTGCAATGTAAGGTTGGCTTTTTGCTAAGTATTACCATGGCTTACTCTGAGTTTCTTCTGCCTAAGGAGCATATGCCTTAAATCCCTGGCTTTCATTAAGGAAGGACAGCACACAGCTAATCCCATTCTCAGAAGCACTCAATGTCATTGTCTTTATGTCAGCATGAAGGAATGGGACATCTGTTTGGTCCATACAATTTAGCATCTATGAGGACCTGCTTCAGAGGCATCAGTCCTTCCACAGCGAACAAGCTAAAACTCTATTTCTTTGGGGACATGCAACCTATTATAAAGACTTCGACACTACACCTCATTGTTGTCAGTCTGGTTTGATTGCCAAGAAAATGCCATGCTTAACTCTGCTCTTTTGGGAAGGATCCTTCCCTTTCTTCTCCTCTGGGTCTTAGGAGGATGGGAGATGGAACTTAAACTTCCTTGTGTTTTGCCGTTCACATTGTGATTCTGTATCTTTGTAAAAAGCTCCCCCATTTTGAAGATGAAGAACTTGTTTCCCTATCTTCCACTGAAACCATGTTGTTAGCCTTTACAAAGATTAACACAGTTCCATGGGGGTTAGATGGTTTCAGTCTCTTCTGTGTCATAGACAAATGAGCACCCTCACACCTAAGGAGCTACAAAAAGCAAAAACTTGCTCACTAGACACAGCAACAACCATTTTTTCCTACTGATGCCGAAACTGGAGAGTTCTCTTGGCTCACTAAATTTATATGGGGTGCTCTTTGTGCTTCCGCACACTTTGAACTTTGTTCTACTTTTATCTACTATAGTCTCTCTCTTTTTAGAGAATCGTCCAACTTTAAAACTTGGACAAGTTGGGGCAATCCTTATTTCACTCTTCCAAAAAATTTTTAATAATGCCCAATCCCCCAGAAGCCATATCCATCTTCAGGGATGTCTAACAGGGAAAAGCCACCACCCAGCGTTATTTGGCATCACAAAGATGAAGTAAATTTAAAACAGAAAGATTGTCTACAATTCACTTGATTTTGTGATATCCACTTATAATATGTCATCCTAACATTTATAACTAGATGAACTGCGGCAAAACAAATAAATAAAGAAGCAATACAATAATGCAGAATAACCTTAGTTACCTGGATCTAACGTTAAAGACTGAAAGTAAGATGGCAGGGGAAAAAAGAATAAGAGGAAGAAAAAAAGGAATTTGCAGATGGTTCTTCTCTAAAAGCAGAATGAATAAAATCTCTTTTTAGGGTCTTAAATAATTGAAATTCTATCAGACACATATATCCCCCTGTAACAGGTTCACACAATTTTCACAACACTGTACATTGTTACTTTTTTTGGCTTTTGCTTTTCTGCACTCCCTGAGGATGTTCTCCAATGATTATTTCTTTCTGCCTTTACTTTGTTTCTTTTTTTTTTTTTCCAACCCCCTCCTGTTCCCTGAGGAAGTAGCAACCATAATGCTGAAGCGATGCTAAATGCAATAAGGCAAAAATCATCACGGCTTGATGGCACCAGAGTGCCAGCGCTTTGGATAAAGAATTATCCCACTAACACAGCATGAACCAGCCAAAAGGAAAAAGAAGAAAACAATCCACAAACTCATGGCGTATTTATTTTTTATGATCCTAAGAACCTTTACTTAAAAAAGATAAAATGGGAATCATTGGATGAGTATGTTTGAGGGCGGGAATCTCAGAGGCAATTTGGACCAGCTGTGGTTTGTGTGCTGGTCCTTGCCATGGGGTTATTGAGCTAGGAGACAAATACACATTGTCCATTAACTTCATCCTGAAATAAGAGGTATCCTCTTTGATTTGTTCTTTGTAACAAAAGCTATGATTTTAAAATAAGGTTTCTCTAATTGGAATTTTTTTTTTAAATGAGTTGAATTAGTTCTGGGTTTAAAGTATAAGGGAGAAAAAACATGTTTTCTCTTTAAGTCTCAACCTACGTAATAATAAATATTAAATATTTATGTTATGTGTGCATGTATATAACACGCTTTCTCTTAGTAAGCTTTACACATTAGATAGGAACTTTCCTTGTTCTCCTACTTAGATTACTATTACCTTCCCCCAAAACACAAGCATTCATGCTGGGACTTTGATTAAGTTCTCTCTCTTTCTGTCTTTCTCTCTGCTCAAACTCAGATGTATGATTTAATCATCATGGACTTAGGCGTTCACTATGATGACATGAATAAGTATGCTAGACTGATCCAGCTTAATTTAGCTTGGGCATGATTAAGATTTTCCTTAATTTCATTGTAAAGTAAGTTATCCTGTAGTCCAATCCAAATATTGCTTGTGCAGGTTTTAGGTTGCCAACTAGTCTTTATTGGAAATTGTTGTATGTTTGTGTATATAGATGAAGATTTACTGATTTATTTGGAGTTCATCTTCATTCTATTTTTCCTATTTAATACATTTCTCAACTTTATTTAGATAGCCAGCAAGCAGAATAACGTCTGTTGTGGTAGACAAACAGATCACCGTTGTTACTTTAGACATTTTTGCAGCAAATTTTAAATTGCGGACCTAATTCCCAGTACTGAGTGCTACATTTCACAACAAATCACAAAGAATTCTGCACATATAAAGGGCCCTGTTCGATTATTTTGCTTCTGAACATTTTGTTTAGCTACTAATAGGATTTTAATGATGATATTACTAACTATGATAGGCGACAAGGCCTGCAAAGCAGCCCTGTTAGGAAATTAACTTTTTTGTTTTATTGCACTGCTCTCTGGATTGCTTCTTCCTGTATTTCTGGTGTTTGATTCCTTTTCTTCTAAAATCCCAGTTAAGGATGGTGCTGTTTGCAAGATGGAATCGCTGAAGAAAAATAGTAACTTAAACAAAATTTCTTAAGGGATTTGAAAAATTCTGTGTTCTGTAGTTCTAGTCCAAGAATTCTTAAACATAAGGGGAGGCTTTGGAGGGCTGTTATTTTGTATGTTATTTTTCCATGACAATGTCACGAGTTAATGGGAGGAAAAGACTAGAAACCAAGTTTGGTTTAGTGTGCTTGCCTCTAGACATTCATTTCCTAAGCGACAAATTCCCAAGCAATGCTTTTTTGTACCATTTTCTATAAATTTTGTGACCCGTCGGGTGGCATGGGAATGACATCACTACAGCTCCTTTTAACATCCATTTTTGTGGCCTTCGTCCCATGGGTGAGACATCATTCTGTTCTCTGAGATTATGTGAGTTCAGAGGAAAGGGGTGTTTTAGAATGGAAGTTTGTAAGATACAGTGGGGTGTGTGTGTGTGTGTGTGTGTGTGTGTGTGTGTGTGTGTGTGTGTGTTCAGATATATAAATCGACCTTCCAGGAAAGGTACCTACTAGTTGTGTCACCTGGAACAAATAATTTTTATTTTACTAAATTTAATTTCCTTTTTATGTTGTTGTTTGTTAAATTGATGCATTAGGCTAATTGCTTTTTTTTTAAGATTTTATTTTATTTATTTGACAGAGAGAGACAGTGAGAGAGGGAACACAAGCAGGGGGAGTGGAAGAGGGAGAAGCAGGCTTCCCGCCAAGCAGGGAGCCGGACGCGGGGCTCAATCCCAGGACCCTGGGATCATGACCCGAGCCGAAGGCAGACGCTTAACAACTGAGCCACCCAGGCGCCCCTAGGCTAATTGCTATGACAAATGATACATAAACTCAGTCATTGAAGAAAAAAATTATTGCTCACCTAAGTTACTTTCTGGTGTGCGTTCTGCTCAGGTGACCTCTATGGGGTCACTCTTCTCCAAGAATCTATTTAGGACTGAAATTCTAATATCTCACAAGAGCCTTGGAATGCATCACTGTATTCTTCATTTCTATAGCAGATGAAGGTAGAAAGAGAGCCTGGAGTATCATGAGGGAGGTTTTCTAGAGACTAGTCCTCTAAGTAGCATAAATCAAATCCACCCATGTTTCTTTGGGTAGAATTCAGTCCAGTAGCAGGTGTGGCCCTGCCCAAATATAAGACTAGCTGGAACATTAGGTCAAGTTGGATATCCCAGGAGGAGATTTGAAGAACACATAGCCTTATCTCTGCCAAATAGGAAAAATCATAGCAACTATCTCTCAAATCTGTTCTGAGCAAAAAGAGAGATAATACATATACTATCTGGTACTTGATAAACACTTGAATTGTGGGGAAAACAAAACAAAAATAATATTTTATAGGGCTAACATGATAAATGTCAAAGAAAAGTACAGGCAGATTATTAATGGGAAGTCAGAGGCACAGAGATCGTTGTTCACTGTGAGGATCGATGTGACCACCTTAAATGTGGGACACCCCCCACTTCTGTCCTCAGTGACTTAACTCTTCACTCCTGTGTTTTCCTTTGGTGATCTCTTGTCTCTTCCCATGGCTTCTATTACCATGTATAGAGGACAGTACTGAATTGGCATCTGCCTCTTTGATTCCTCTCTGTACGTATATTTAAATGCTTAATGGAATACTTCAAATTTTATTAGGCTCCAACTGAGTTCATCATGCCTTCCTTTTCTGCATTTATTTCAACATTTCCCTTTCCCATAATCCTCTTTTGCCCCTTTGTGTTATTTACACCCTATCATCTCCCTCTCTCTGAACCTTCTTACACAGTCAGCCACTAAGTCTTGACCAGCTTACCCCCCAAATACTGCCCCATTCCTTTCTTCCTATCCCACTTAATGCTGCTTGAGGACCAACCATCTCTAATATAGACTACGTGATTTCTCTGCCTTCAGCCTTGCTCTGTCACACTACTGTCTTCACAGCAGCCAAAATGTCCCCTTCCCATGCCCCCCCCAGGAAATATCTAGTCAACTGACTCCACTTTCACAAGAATTTTGATTCCCTATTTTTATTAAGTGAGCATAGACTCATTGGCATAGCTTAGAACACCCCCAAACCATATCAACTCTCTGCCATTCTAGCTTTTTCTCTTGCCACTTTTTCTCTCTACAACAGCCATACTGAACATCTGTCCATTTTGCTCATGCATAATGGACTCTCTCATCTCGGGAACTTGCCACATGCTAGTCCATCTGCCTGACATAGTTTTTCTTCCTAACCACCTGTGAGATTGTGATTTATACTAAGAAATATATATTTGGTCTTAGTCCCTGGCGCCTGACTCACAGCTCCCAAAAGCCTTGGAATTTCCTGAGCTCTAAGAGCAATAGGAACATCTTTTGTCATAATATTTGGTTTCTTGCCCTCAGTTCCCGAAAATCACTTCAGAGCCATGAAAGGTAGAATGGGTGTCTTGCTATTCATAACAAGCCCCTTTCCACCATAGCTGGGTTTATGTTAATAAGGTGACTTTTGGAAAATGCCTAAGCACCTTCTTACCAGAAGAATCAACCATGTGATTAGAGGTTTGAAACTTTCAGTCCCATTTCCCTGACCTCCTGGGATGGAAGAAGGGCTGAGATTGAGTTCAATCACCAATGGTCAGTGATTTAACATTCATGCCTATATACTGAAGCCTCCATAAAAAACCAAAAGGACAAGGTTCAGAGAGCTTCTGGGTTGGTGAACACATGGAGACTGAGGGAGAGTGTCATGCTGGGAACGCATGGAAGCTGCATACCCTTTCCCCACACCTTGCCCTATATATCTCTTCCATCTGACTGCTCCTAAGTTTATCTTTTTTTTAAAATAATAAACCAATAACCTAGTGAGAAAACAGGTTTCCTGGGTTCTGTAAGCCCTCAGAAATCAAACAAACCCAAGGAAAGTGTTGTTGGAACCTCCAGTCTACATCTGGTCAGTCAGAAACAGGGACAACCTAGGTTTGTAATTGGCATCTGAAGAGGATGGCAGTCTTGTGGGACTGGCCCTTAGCCCTGTGGAATATGATGCTATCTCTGGGTAAATAGTACCAGAATTTAGTTGAATTGTAGGACACCCAGTTGGTGTTGGAGAATTGCTTGTTGGTATGGGGAAACAACCCCTTCCTCACACACAAACACATACCCATTGGAACTGGGTGCTCAGAATCCTTACTTCCCATCTCCTCAAATAATGAAAAAAGAAATCTAGCTCACTCTTGCCTGTTTTTCAGAACTATCTTCTCTATAATTTCTTCCAGGAACCACTGTGATTCACCACCACTCTCTGACTCACCACCACTCCCTGACTCTTATATAAGTATCAAAGTGCTCCATCTTTACCCTTCTGTATCCATTGATCAAACAAGTTTATGGTTGCTCTACTTTTGAAACTAATGGTTTTCTACCCCCGACTGATGGTAAGAACCATGAGACTATGTTTGGGTTATAATATTTTTCATCTTTTTGTCCTCAGCAACTAACCTGGTAGAATAAGACACTGGTCATATTTTCAATAATCATGGATGGATTCAAGAGTTGTCATTTGACCTGAGTCTTGAAAAATGGAAGATTATGAAAACTAAAGCTAAGGGGTAGACAGTGGCATTCTCCCATGAGAATAAGGCACAGGCAAAGTCCCGGAGGCAGCCGTGCACAAACTGAGTCCAGTGTGGCCACCTGTGGATCCTGATCAAGGTTGTGAAGGGAGGAAATAACAGTTGCTTTTCTACTGTCACAAATGTATTCTCTTACAGAGGAAAGAGGCTCACTCTGGCAGTTACTCTTTCAGACAAAGCAACATCCACATTTCTAGAGACGCAGCTTCATGTTCAGCTTCTAGCGTTTGGGATATGCCCTGAGGTGACGGCCCAGGAGCAGTTGGATTCCACTGAGAATCTGCCTAGCTGCTGTCCTTTCCTCCATAACCCACTTGCACAGGCTCCTTGCGCCCTCCAGCCCCCCAGCCACTCTACACATAGGCTGTCTCCAGCTATGAAGGAAAGCAAGTGCCTGGCAGCTGCTGCTGCATGGCTCTCAACTTCCTCCAGCAGCTGAGTGTCATCAGCTTTGCAACAGCATATGGAGACCTCTTTTTGGGGTATTTTGTTGTGGCAGCAGCTGGGAATTTACCAGTCTGGACAAATTATATTGAAAGGAGGGGAATGGTCAACACAACTCAGGGGGGGCAGATACGTTCTTTGTTTTCCCCTTCTCCCTTCTCCAGTATGGAAGTTCAAAGGAAATGCATTTTACATAATTTATTGTTATAGAGGAAATGTTTTTTGTTCCCAAACCACTAATGTTAGTGATTCCTTAAACAAAACCACCTCTACCACATCCTTTAAACTTACAGTATGCTCCTTTCCAGAGCTTAACTACATCATGGGGCCTAATTTCAAAGTTGTAGTAGGAATAGCAGAACAGGAACAATGAAACATCCTTTGCTCTACACTTACTGAGTCAATGTCCTGGTTTCAGCATCTAGTAAGTACAGGGATAAAGACACCAGGGAACATTTTTTACTGAGAAACCTGAGAATGCTTTCCATAATATAAACAATGAAATTGGGGTGTCTTTTGTGATGTAAATCACCAATTGTTCTCCAGATTCCTACTATTTCTTCTTAAGAATTTGTCATTCCTCTATTTGTTAAAGTTTTTTGATATTATTTGCATTGCAGATTATTCCAAATCATGTGATTTTAATTCTGTGGAATTCCAAAATTGAATGAATAATCTGTATTCTCTTTTAAGACCATATTGACATGAATTATATGCCTTTTAAGAATTCATTGCAATCCTTATAGATCATTCCACTCATTTAGTGTATGCTCATACTCTCCATATTTTGGCCATTTGACTAATTTTTTCTGGCATAACCATAGTACTGGACAATGTGATAAGGCCATGACCCTTTTCCTGTAACTGCCAGAGAGAGAGAGAGAGGGAGATAAAGTTGTTGAAAGCTTAATAAAATTCTGACCTCCTATTTCTCCTGGGTTTGTGTGTGTGTGTGTGTGTGTGTGTGTGTGTGTGTGTGTGTGCACCCTTTTCTCTTACTGAAAACTCTTTTCCATTGTCCCTGTTTACTTCCGCTCTTCCATCCTCCTACCACTAGAGCGTGCCAGTTCTGATCATTTTGCATGAAGCCTTGAGAAGAGCCCAGTTTCTGTCTCCACCAGCGCCTTGCTGGTATCCTTTAGCCTAATAATCTCTTGACCTCTCAAATCTTGCTATCTCCACCTGCACAGGAAACCTAATAAGGTTTTCTGAGAAGCCATCTAAGTACCATCATGTTTGTATGGAGAATTTGTAAGGGTAGGCTCAGTGTATGCCACTGTTGCATGCAGTTACATTGGCACCCTCATCTCCATATCCCTTGGAGTGGCTAAGCACAGAAGCACATAGAACATACTCATCGTGGCTTCTGTGTCCTCTGATGAGGTATGTATATACTCTGGTATGTCCTTGTTCCCTCTCCCAGTAGCTTTGTCCAAAAGAGTAATCATTTATTTTTTTGGAGATTGAATCTTGTTACTCCCTCTACCTTTTCATCTCATCCCTTCCCAAATACTAGCTACAGAGCAAGGAAGACAAATGGTCTGGCCCATTACCTGGCCTGTAAAATGATTAAGCATTTATTTATTTATTTTTCTTTCTAGGCATTTTAATTTTTTAATTTTAAAAAATTTATTTTATTATGCTATGTTAATCACCATACAGTACATCATTAGTTTTTGATGTAGTGTTCCACAATTCATTGTTTGCATATAACACCCAGTGCTCCATGCAGAACGTGCCCTCTTTAATACCCATCACCAGGCTAACCCATCCCCCCACCCCCCTCCCCTCTAGAACCCACAGTTTGTTTCTCAGAGTCCATAGTCTCTCATAGTTCATCTTCCCCACCGATTTCCCCCCCTTCATTTTTCCCTTCCTACTAACGATTAAGCATTTATAAGACATCACACCATACTCACTCAAGAAATGCTAATCTCAACTCAGGTTCTACAACAAAAAGTTGTGTGTGTTGCAAGGAGCTAGGGGAGGGGCATGAGGTGAGGGAAGGGGTTCGAACTTAAAGGATCTAAGTAAAGGGAAAACATTTGTGATTCTGTAACTTGGGATAATGGCTCTTTTTAGTGGGGAGAAGAGGTTGTGATTGGCATGCCTGATGGCACGGACAGGCTTCTAGAGTGGCTGGGAAAACTGTTTCTTGATTTAGATGGTAGTTACAAAGGACTTCTGCACTTCCTGTGTTTTGTGATAAAAAATGACTTGAAAAATAGTAATAATTTATAAAAGTAGACTGTCGGGGTGCCTGGGTGGCACAGTCTGACTCTTGGTTTTAGCTCAGGTTGTGATCTCAGCGTTGTGAGGGTCAGGCCTCACATTGGGCTCCACAGGAGCATGGAGTCTGCTTGAGATTCTTTCTCCTGCTCCCTCTGCCCTTCCTGCTCAGGTTCTGTCTCTCTCTCTCTCTCTCCCCCTCTAAAATAAATAAATAAATAAAAATAGTAGACTGGCAAGAGGTGTCTAAAGAGTTTTAAGGACCATTAAAAGAATGAGGCATCACAAAAATTAGGGAGAGAATGAATATCAAGAAAGAGGGCTATTTCACCGTGTGAAATGCTACAGACAAGTCCAGCCTAAGGGACCCCTGCCTGTAATGACGACAGAAATCCTGGCTGACACTAGTATCAGTAGTTTCATTGAAGCAGTTGCAAAAAGTCTGTGAAGGGGAAAGATGGAGATGTTTTCTGTTAACTAATTTAGTAAATCTCTAATTCTACTCTGTATGATGCAACAATTCGGTAATTTACATAGCTTCCTCAAGTAACTATTAAGTCTCCATATACCTTCATCCAACCTGTCCAGCAAAATAAGGTTCAGATGTCCTCTGAGAAACTCTGTGTGAACAGTTGAGCGTAAAGTAGTCAGGGGAACTCACTGGCTCTATGGAAATGGAATCAGATTCCATTGAAAATACTAGCAATTTAATCTATGACATGGAAGGTATCTCTCATCTCATATATATTTTTTCCTCCTGTTTGATAACGTACTTTGGTCACATGCTTTTCTCACATTGAATCCATGTAAAACATAGACGATGTAGGAAGTAGAAGAATTAGGCAATATGAAAAATAAACTCCAGAAGGAAAGCGTTTTAGAAACTTGACATCTGTTTGGTCTTTATAATTGGCCGATACACAGGAATTTTGTATTTGCTTGTCCATTGATTAGCCTGCCTTAATCGTATATTCTTCATATTTGGATTTTCATATACCTTGGCATTTGTCATTATTTCTTTCAGTCTAATATTTCTAAAGTCTACGTCTAGCCTGGACATGTCTCTTGAGCTCCAAACTTGTGTTTTCAATGATTAGGTGGATATCATCACCTAGATATACTAAAGGAACCATAAATTTTATTCATTTTCTGTGTCTCTCACTGCCCCCAGTACTGACAAAGTCACTATGATATTTGCAATAACAATTAATGGAATTACCATGTACCCGGTAACACAGGCCAGGTCTTTTCCATTCACCCTCACCTGTTACTTTTCACTTACCTTTCATCCAATTATTTACCAATTGTTTGCTTCCTAAATAAATATCTCTTAACATCTAGCTGTTTTTTCCATCCCAACTCCTACTGTCCTGATTTGAATTTTTTATCCCTGAACCAGTGAGATAGCTTCTAGAGTAGCTTTCTTGACTGTAGTTTCTACCTGCATCCAATTGAGTTAGCTCTCTAGAGTGCAAATATATTTATGCACAATACCCTTCCCCACTAGAGAACAGATGGAATCTAAGCATTAGGCACCTCAGGATTTGGTCCATATCACTTTCTAGTCTCTCATCTCTCCAGTCTTGTTCCCTAATTTTCCTGCACTCTTCCTCACAAAGATTATGTTCTAGTAATACCTAATGACTATCAATTTTCCAAGTAGATCATTAGTGTTTCATGCCTCTGAGCTGCTATTTGTGCCATATATGCTACTTGGATTGTCCTTCCCTCCTAGTTTACTTACAACCCCATTATTTTCCATTTGAAGCCCAAGTAATACCTCTACTCTAAAATTTTTCTTGTTTTTTGAAGGCAGTTTGGAGAGTTTTGTTCTATATTTTAGTTATTTTGCACATATCTCATTTTGATTCCTTAAATTCTATTGCAGTTATTTTTAAAGTCTCTCTCTAGGTCTATCTCTGTCTCTTCTGGGAGACTAAAATTTCACTGTGGGAAGGGCCAAATATATTCACCATTTTATTCCCAACATGTAGCATAGTGAGTCCACAAAAATGTTTCATCAATCACCAAATGAAGAAATGTGTTGGAAAACATGAGTGGGCAGTACATGTGAGTCATTCTGGAAGAGGAGAAACTTTTGAGAAACTTCACAGCAACATGTAAAGCATTTCAAAAAGTTAATAAGGCCCAATTCATCTAAAGTAGTGGTTCTGCAGTATTCTGTAGGGCAACACATCCCCGTTAGTAACAAGGCTGGAATCATAAGTTAAAGCGTTCAGGGTCACTGGGGAAACATTAGGTAATTTCCTTCATTCCTCTTGATTATTTAATAGAATATTTTACCAAGGTCCTCTTTGCATAGTGACCACTACTACATGGATTCTGTACAGTGACCACCACCAGGCATTCCCACCTGTACAAGGCCTAATGAAAAGAATAAATGAATAAACGTTTTGTATGTGACTTGAAGGTATCTTAGTGTCCAATTTAGTCTGTAGCATTACTGAGCCAATCAGCTGAGCCATAAGGCAGCTGCAAAGTTGGATAATGCACAAAATGCTCAATTTGTTGGCCATATGTAGACATAGACTTCATGATGAATAAGCAAAGACTAAACCAATCCTTTTCTTATATGAAGAATGCCCATGCATGTTGATGAGCCATAAGATGCATCCTCTGCTGAATAAGGAAAGCAGAAAAAGAAGCCCCGCCCCCAATCCATCTTTTAAAAAAGGAAGCATACAAACTTCCACTAAGTTTCACTTGCCCAGAGGTTTAATTTATTCATACCTGTTAAGGACACAAAAGCCATTCAGTCTATTGACTTCTAGAATCAGTAAATTTATTACTAAAGATTTGTACATGGAAAATATTGGTCAATGGAGACAATTCACTAGTGCAGAAGGTCAATTGGACACATTAATGGCCAATTCTCTAAAGCATGAAGGATCATTTTAGGGCTAGCATTACTATTTGTAGTTAAATAGATGGGTAAATGTTAAAAGGGCAAACAAATTTCATTCCCCTAGGCATTAGCTAATGGCCAGAGAGACCAGGAAGTCAGCCTGCATTTCCTACTCATCTGTCCCAGGCCTTTGACTCCTGTTCTGGGCAACTAAAGTTATTTCTTGGTGCCCTCTAGCAGTCTTTGGTCTAGGTGGCCTTAATTCTTGACTGACCCAGCGCATGCCAGGCGTGCTGTGAACAGCTGTGCCCCAGCTGTGCCATGGCCAGGAAGAGAGTCTCCTCTGCAGATTCTAGGCAGAATTTCAAAATGTGAAAATTACGTCTTTAATGTCCTTTTAACCTTAATTCTACCTTCATCTCTTCCTATTCCTGTCAAGTATCCTAGAATTTCATGGTGCCCCTCTCCATTTGTCATTTGATAGAATGACTGTCACTTCAGCATTGAATTTCATCTAAGACAATCCTCCCAAAGTAACACTACAGGCAGGTGACTCTTCTTGAGCTATTGCCTATGGAATTTTCAGTCAGTAACAATCTGACAGAATATATCAGACTGGTCTGTTTAGCAAGGCCTCTGATTATTTTAATCTGAGGAAGAAGTATCTGTGGAAATTTTGGTTGGTGTGGCAGGATATAAATATATTTCGGCAAAGGGGACTTTTGGAGACTGCAAATCATACCACTTTTATGACTGGTAGTTTGGGTCTGAAATTTGCCATTACAAGAGAACAAAACAAAACTTAGTGCCATAGATTTTTTTCCTAACATATCTCAATTCTTACTTTCTCTGGAAAGTGTTCCCTGGATATTCCAGCTCACAGTGATCCTGCCCTAGAGATTGTAAAGAGAGGTAAATGGTAAATAACATACCCCTCATATTGGAGAGGGGCCTTCACTGGACCTGAGGAGTTATGATGCATTTGCTAACTTACAAAGTTTTCCACCCATTGGGCACTCAGAATATTTTTCACATATATATAACTCCTCATAACTAGGAGCCATTTTTTTTTTTTTTTTGCCCTGTGCTTCTGCTTTCAATGGGGTCATTTGAAAAAGGTATAGAAACTGCATTAAGCTCCCAAAGGCATCTTGGTTTGCAGAAGGCTAGAGACTGGCTCCAGGGCTTGCAAATGCGAGAGAGGGTGTTTCACCTCAGTGTCTCTGAATCCCAGCCAGCTCAGGTTAATAGTGCCCAAAAGTCATTTTCTGGCCTACTCACATGGTTGGAAGGGGATGGCGTGATGGAGGCAATTTCAGACATCCACCTCCCAGATGAGCATGGCCATATGGACTCAGAGCTGGAAGGGAAAGTGTGATGAGTTTGGAGGCAGCAAATATGAATGAGTAAGGAAGCAATTTGAGCCAGGATGCCAGGAAGAGCAGGGCACAAATGAGGAAAAATTGTTCAGAGGAAACAGCTTATGGCTGTGGATCAGGATACCTGAGTTTTTCCTGGCTCTACCTCTATTCAGCTAAGTGACCTTGGAGAAACTACTTATTCTATCTAGGAGATTCTGCGGATTTTTTTTTTTTTTTCCGGTACGTATGTGTGTGAGAAACAAGATGAATTTCTTCACCCGTACAGTTTCTTCTAGCTCCAGAACTCTGAAAGAGGGATTCTTGAACAACATTTACTTACCAAATAATTACATTATACTTTGTAAATCAGCAAACATACCTACATCTCAGTTTTATTTGCTTATATATGAAATAGAAAGTACCCATAACTGCCTTAGAGTTTCCTCAAGACAATCTAATTACTAATTCTGTTACAGTTAGTTATATGTGCATTATGCATGCACTTTTATGTTTGCTCTCATTCCACCTTCCCAAGAGTCCTATAAAGTATGATTATCTCCTTTTTAAAGATATGGAGACTAAAGGTCAGAGTGTAGCATTTCCCAATGACACACAGCAAATGAGAATTCAGGATTTTTTGACACAAAGTCCCAGCTCTTCCACTGTGATGCACTAACAACAAACTGAATTCCGTAATAAACATAAAATGTCCAAATGTCTAAATTCCATAGTAGACATAAAAATGACACAGTCTCTTCTTGTTGGGAGTTTACAAATTATCCATGGAATCAACACAGAGAGAAGATATTACAACATCAACAGGAAAGACATTAAGAATAATATAAACAGTAAACACAAAAAGGCTCAATAAAATGTAATAATAACAAAATCCATTAAATGGCAAGAATTGGGGAGATAAAATAAGTATTATTGAACACCTACTGTACATGTCTGTTTATCTAATAAGTACTTTATGATGTTCATTTTAGACCTATTGAACTACGTGTTAAATAATTTTCTTTTTCCACATGATAAAAAGTTCAGAAAAATAGGATTTAAATTATACATAACTACATAGCCCCTCATCTTTCTATCAAGGACTGGCTCTATTGGAATACCTTCATAAAGAACTTAGAGGCCTTGATGAGGGAGGGAGGGGAAGCTATCCATGTGAAGCAATAGTAGGAGGAAATGTGCGGAAGACTATATTGGGGAGAAAACCAGAAATCACTTGCCTTTCAAAAGACTTAATATGTAGGGTAAATGTGAATAATAAAAATAAAAGGGTAGGGGCGCCTGGGTGGCTCAGTTGGTTAAGCAACTGCCTTCAGCTCAGGTCATGATCCTGGAGTCCCAGGATCGAGTCCCACATCGGGCTCCCTGCTCAGCGGGGAGTCTGCTTCTCCCTCTGACCCTCTTCCCTCTCGTGCTTTCTATCTCTCATTCTCTCTCTCTCTCAAATAAATAAATAAAATCTTTAAAAAAAATAAAAATAAAAGGGTAATCATTCCAACGAAAATTTAATTAGTTATAAACTTAACGAAACATAGACAAGATCTGTATGCCAAAAATTACAAAGAGCTGATAAAGGAGAAAAAAAGCCCTAAGTAAATAGAGAGAGATGTTGAAATCGGAGAATGGAATACTCGGCATAGAAAAGATGGCAGTTCTCCCCAAACTGATCTATAGGTTTAATGCACTTTCTATCAAAACTTCAGCAAAATTTTTTTTGTAGCTATAGACAAACTGATTCTAGGTTTTGGTGGAAAGACAGAGGCCCTAGGGGAAAAATAATTCTTGATAAAGTGGGACAAATCACTCTTCTTATTCTTGAGGCTACTATAAAATTATAGTAGTAAAGGGAGCATAGTGTTGGTGGAGGGATGAGCACATATATCAGTGGTACAGAGTAGAGAAACTAGGAGAAGATTCACACAGTTGTGCCCAACTGATGATTGACAAAGGTGCAAAAGTGATTTAGTGGAGGAGGAGGGTTAGCCCTTATGACAAATGACGGGGCCAATTAAAGATCAAAAGGGGGTAGTAGATAGGACCTTGACCTATCACCATTTAACACCACTTAAACACCTAACACCATTTAACATACTCAAAACAGAGGAGAAAATTTTCAGGATCCTGGGTGAAGCAGAGAGTTTTCGGACTTAGCACCAAAAAGCATGACCCATAAAAGGAAATATAGATAAGCTGGACTTCATCAAAATTAAAATCATTTGCTCTGTGAAAGATCCTGTCAAGAGGATGAAAGAGCAAGCTACGGAAGAGGACAAAATATTTGCAAACCACATATTCGACAAAGGATCAGTGTCTAGAATATATAAAAAACACTCAAAACTCAAACCAAAAAATCAGTTAGAAAATGGGCAGAAGATAGGACATTTCACTAAAGGGGATATACAGTTGACAAAAGAGCATGAAAAGATATTCAACATCATTAACCATTAAGAAAATGAAAATTAAAACCACAATGAGATAATACTAATGCCTATCAGAATGACTTAAAAGAATTAGGGACAACATCAAGTGCTGGGGAAGATGTGAATAAACTGGATCATTACACTTTCTCAATGATTCATAAGTTACTGGTGGATATGTAAAAATAGTCCAGCCACTCTGGAAAATAGCTTGGCAGTTTCTTATAAAACTGAATCTGCCATTACAGTATGACCCAACAATTCCACTGTTAGCCATTCATTCCAGAGAAATTGAAATACAAGTTCATAAAAGAAAAAAAAAGCCTGTATACAAATATATATAGCAGTTTTATTCATAATAGCTCAAAACTGGAAATAACCCAAATGCCCTTCATTCAGTGAATGATGAAACACATTGGCATGTGCATGTCATGGAATACTACACAGAAATATAAAAGAATGTATTATTGACACAACTTGGATGAATCTCAGGGTAGTTATGCTGAATGGAAAAAAAAAAAAAAAACACCTAGGTCCAAAAGATAACATAGGATTCCATTTCTTTGACATTCTTGAAATGACAAATCACTGAGGAGGAGAACAATTAATAGTTTCCAGGGGTTAGGGAAGAGAGAAGGGAAGGTGGGTGTAGCTGGAAAGGATAATAGGAATGATACTTGCATGATGGAAATGTTCTGTGTTTTGACTGTGATGTTAGTACTTGAGCCTGCACATGTGATAAAACTGCATAGAGCTAAATACACACACAGGACTGCATGAAAACCTGGTAAAACCTCAAACTAGAAGGAATGTATCCATGTCAGCTTTCTGACTGGGCTATTGTAGTGTAAACAATGCAGGATGTCACCAAGGCCGGCGGGCGGGGGGCGGGGGGCACAGGGTAGAGAGCATACAGGATTTCTCTGCATTATTTCTTACACCTAACAGTGATTCTACTATAACTTCAAAATATAAGAGTTGACATAAAACATAAAGGAAGCTTCAAAACATACCAAGGGTCTTGAAGAAACTCTAAGGATGGCATTTAAAATTGGGGACCTTTAGGAAGCAAAATAGTTCAGGTGTTCCTGCACAATGGTTTGCTTTTTGCAGAAGGGCAATGCAAGGACCAAAGCCTACTCAGGTTCATCTAGAAGTTTGCGGACAACAGATCCTTGTCTTTGAGTCTCCATACTTTGCACTCAAAGACAAGTTGTTACGCTTGTCGAGTGCGTTGTTCTCCCTTCAAGACTCTGAGCCCACATGTATCCGGATCAGCCCTGCTCATCTTGCTGCAGAGTGGATTGACAGACTTCATTTTTGTGTTAATTTCCTCCATTTTCTAACTACCAGGCATATTAAGTTTTCTGTCCTTTGCTATCCCCAAGCAGGGGTGGGTGGATAAGTTTCCTGCTCTAAAATAGAGCATGTTTTTCCCAACAGAGCTGCTGTTAAGCAGCTCTTTTTCATGTTCCTATATAGACCAGCAACCTCTTATTGCAGATATGGGGCCTGGGAGATTTGTACATACATCCCAAATGTTACATATTAGAATTTATTACACCAACACAACTATTAAGCTTTAAAAGGCATAATGTTTTAAGCCTGCTCAACTAAAATACTATAGTCTATGCACAATCAAACCTCTCTGAGGGGATTAGGCAAGAAACCATTTTAATTTATCCGTCCTAGAGTGTGGTACTCACAGTGAGGCAGAGAACCTGCTGAGTGAGCACTTGTTTACCCATCAGCAGAAGAATCTCCTTGCTTTGGAAAAGTAACCCCATGCTTCGCTCATCCCATTCACTTAAAAAATGGGAGGCCCTCCTCTCGTCGTGCTCCCAATTGACTCTTGCTGACATGTATTTAAGGTTTTACAGAACTTGTGTTTTTGATTCATGTGTCTTCTTCCTTTGTCTGTATCAGACAAGAGGCCTTCTCCTATAGCTCTTTGTAATCCTGGCATGCTTCTGTGGCATGCCCTAAATCAGCTTATCAAAACTAAGTTACTTCTGTGAATATGAATACCTGGTATCGTTTTTGATTGGATTTGGAAAACTTTTTGAAAGTGTATTGTAAAAAATGACCTATAATTGAATAGGAACCACACTCTGTACATTTTTTAGTGCCATTGGCAAAAACATATGCTGGAAATGTGGATATGCCTTCTAAATTAATGTTATTCTTCTGGATTCCTGCAGTGATTGAGGCAAAATTTTGAGAATAGGCAATCAGGTGCCCAAGGACTTTAAGGAGGATTTGACCTATCACACAGAGTCTGCCAATCTTTCTTAAAAGCTACCTCTTACATTGAGGGAAGAGGTGAAGACACTCAAAAAGTAAGGCAAATGATATATGAAAATCTTCAGGATCCACTGCACTGTTAAAATATTTGTAGAGCTATTTAAATGGGATAGGAAAAGTTATTTGTGATATAGGGGTCTTCTAAGGAATATGGCAGAAATTTGAGTCTCAGCACTTGTCTTGTAGTGGGATTTTGGTAAGTAAGATGACATTTGACTTAAGGGCAAGATTACCGATGGGTTTCCAAGAAAGGTTTACCCTCTCAAAAAAAAAGCACTATGCTCTGTGTCTTTTTGCTCCTTGCTCCTTTTAAGCATTTAACTATACCCTACCACAGGCATCCTTAGCGCTTGTCTCCATAAAGAAAATCTTATCTCTTACCTGTGGCGGGCATCCTGTCCCTCAATCACACTGCCCCATTTCTTCTTGGTTGAGTGCAGTTTTTGTTTTCTTGTGTGCCCAGGTATAATCACCCTTTCCAACCCTACAATATTCCTCGTGGCTGGCTTACATTATGACCCAGTGCTCTTCAACAGTAATCTATTCCTGAAATATCCGCAATAATGTTCCTTCTCGGTTAAACATTGTAAGGTTAAACACTAAGTCCCTCCTACTAGCCCAGTACAGATGTCATAGAATAGATATTAACAAACTATGGCCAAGCCTGCAATCAGACTTGGAAGTTTTATTGTAACACAGTCACGTCCATCTGTTTGTGTATTTTCCATATCTGCTTTTACACTGTAAGGACAGAATTCAATAGTTGTGATAGACACTATGTGGCTCACAGTAGTATACTGCCTCACCCTTGGCAGAAAGTTTGCCAGTCCCTCTTATGGAGATTGGTGGCTCTCCAAGCTCTCAAGACATCATCGTCAGGTTGAATTAAATGAGCATAACCATTAGTTCAGCTAAGTTCTGCCGAGATGAAAGAAAGGTATTGTGTTTAGTTTAGCTTTAAAACTTAAGAGTGGAAAATGAGAAAACTTGGGCATTTCACCTATTCAGAAGTAGAGTTAGAGGATATCAGGACTGATGAAATACTGTAGGAACTCTGCACTGTTGTTACAGCTCAAAAATATCATTACAGATCTTCCATCTTTTGTTCCATCTCTCTGCTCTGTCATGCTAAGCTTGCAGGCTGGCTCTTATGCCCACCACTCATGAACCTAAGATAGGAGGCAAATCTAAGATAACATATTGTTAGATAGCCAGGTTTAGGATCATAACAGAGATATATTTCTCTTCATTCTTTTTTTATGAGAGGGTAAACCTTTCTTGGAAACCCATCGGTAATCTTGCCCTTAAGTCCCACTGGTTAAGTTTCAACTCCCCTCATTTTCTTCTTCCTTGAACATTAAAAAGAAAGTCCCAACATGAGAGATATGAAGCAATTTCAAATTATAAATAATTTTCTTTATTTTGGGGGGAAAATAAATGAGAGGAAATGAAAAGACAACAGTGCCTCCAGTGTTGTGTGATGCGTCATGTATGAACTTCCACATTTTCATCTGACAAAGGTCATCACATCACAGAGGGGAGGGATATTCTAACCATCGCTTCTAGAAGTGCAGGCAGGACTGACTTTGTAGGTATTCATAGAACTTCTGAACAGGAATCCTAAGGTGGAGTGTTATGGCTAGTTCTCTATATCCATGGCTGAAACTATGGTGAATTTTAGAAAAGTGTTTCAGGACTGTATATATAATTTTTGCATTCCAAAATGTCCAACTAAACACCAACCGTGGAGTCTCTCACCAAGGATATCTTGAAGGATATTGATTATTCTATCAGTACAATTTTATATCGGGACTATAGATTCCCAGAAGTATTCACACTAAATGGGTTTTTCTACCTTTTTAACGATTCTGAATAGATGTCAAAATCTAGCAGGTGTCTTTGAATAATTACATCTGTCCAGCTAAGCATCTGTAAATGCCATATTCATTTCAGGCTTGTTCCTCACTGGACCTCTACTTGCCAGGGACAACAGGAAAATGTGCTTAATGGTTGTCAAATGACAATAAATAAAGTTGGTGCTTCTGCAAATGGTCATTTACAAATCCTCTAGTACACCTGTATTTTTGAGCTCTAATAATTTTTTTAATATTTTAATTTTAGAAGACTATTTAAAGGTCTAAGACAAATATTCCTTATTTTAAAGACATGGAGAAAAGACTTGTAGAATAAATTTATGCATATATTAGTTTAGCTTATAATATTTTATATTGGGCTTATGGATCAAAAATAAAGCAAAAGAATATGACGAATTTGATTTTGAAAGTCATTTAAAAAGCTTAATTGATAAAAAGCTGTTGATGAGTTTTGCTTTAAATATAACTCAACTAAGCATTGCAGGTAATTATACATAACTCATATAGAATGAATTTTCTAAGAGGAAAACATATATATGGGTGATTATGTATCACACATACATGTGCATTTGCATACACACACATGAAAACTTCTGTGGTATGTATTGTAATGCTTATTTAAAATGTATAATTTTAATGACTTTCTAAAGAAGGCAATTTTATTTCAGTAAGACCGAGAATTGAGGGGAATTGACATGTGTAATTTTAAGATTCTTTTTCAAGTTTTGATATTAATTAGAATTATACTGATCAAATAAAATGAAAGATAATTTCTTTCTCCAAATCCTGAGACAGTTTGTAAAAAATAGTATTATTTCTTCCCTCAAAGCTTGGTCAAATTCTGCAGTGAGATCATCTGGGTTGGTGTTTTCTTTGAGGGATATTTTAAATTATGGATCTAGTTTCTCTAATAAGTGTGACTTTATATTCTCTATTCCTTCTTCTATTAAATTTGGAAATTTGTGTATCCTAGGGAATTTTCTATTTCATATAAGTTGTTCAGTTTATTGAGATAAATTTTGTATATGTATCCCTTTGTTGTATTTTTAATGATTCTAGAACCAGTGTCTATGTCCGTTTTTCATGTCTGTTACTAGCACTATGTCCTTTTCCTTTCTCCAGTTTCTTGATCATTATACCTAGAGATTTATCAATTTGTTCAGTCTTTTAAAAGAATCAACTTGGCCTTCATAATTGACTGCTTTTTGTTTTCTACTTTATTATTTTTTATTTCATTATCTGTTTACTTTTATTTGTATCTTTTTCTGATGTCTTTAAGGGGAGACTTAGACCATTTCTTTTAAACATGGTATTTTCTCACATACACATTTCTCTCTGTGCACTACTTTAGCTCCATCCCACATTATTTGCTTACAGCTTTATTAAAATATAATCAATATAAAATAAACTGAATGCATGTAAAGCATATAATTGAATAATGTTCACATAGTATACACTCATGAAACCAGCGCCACAATCAAGGTAACGAACCTAGCCATCCCTCTCCCAGTTTCCTGATGCTGCTTTGTAATCAGCCGTCTCAACTCGGGATGCTTCCTGTCACCAGGAAACCACAGATCTGTTTTGCAGCTGTAGTTCAGTTTGCACATTCCAGAATTGCATACGCGTGGAATCATACAATATATACTCTTTCTGACTGGCATATTTCAATCAGTGAACTTACCTTGAGATTCAACCGTGCCGGTGTATGTTTCACTAGTTGATTTGTTTTTATTGCTGAGTAGCATTCCATTGTATTGATATGCTACAGTTTATATTCATTCACCTGCTGATGCACATTTAGGTTGTTTCCAGTTTGGGGCTATTATAAATAAAGCTGCCATGAAAATTAGAATACAAGTAGTTTTATGAAAGTATGGCCATAAATATTTCTCTTGGGGAAATACCTAAGAATGAACTGACTACAGTTTTGCTAAACTCACTTGTAAGTTTTAGTAACTTTTTTGTATAATCTAAGGGTCAACACTCTTTTACTGTCAAGGGTGCAGATGATAATTCTTTAAGCTTTGTAGACAATGTAACATCTTTGTCTCTTTCCCCACCCTCTCGTTATTGTACTGTTTAGAATCCCTAATACAATACTGAGTACAAGTGGTGACTGTGGGCATCCTTGTCTTGTTCTGAGTCTTAGGAACAATATATTAAGTGTTTTTCATAGTGTCTTTTATCAGATTGAAGATGTTCCTTCTAAAATCAAAGGACAGAAGGAACGTAAATGTTATATTTTTTCCCAATACCTTAATACATTTAATTGCACAATGCTCTTGATCATTGATTATTGATTAATTTATGACTGATTAATGGCCACTTGATGGGAAAATCACATGACCACAAAATAAAAGTCATTTCATGTATATTTGAGAAGTTCAGTTTTACAGACAGTAGGACATCATTTACATGAGAGAAAATATAAATAAGACCATATTTTCCAAGACTAAATTTTATATATTTTATTCAAAGGCTTGAGATATGACTTTTTATTCACCCCATAAGACTTTTTATTTACCACAACATTCCTTCAGTATCATGAGTTCTGTAACCACAATAAGATAAATAAAATGAATAGGAATGTTGCCACTTTTGCAATGCATACAAATTCTACCCCAATTTAAATGATGTAATTGATAAATGTAGGTATGTTTTATCAAACGTTCTGCCAGGTACAGATCATGTTCCATCCTGGTCAATTAGTGCGTTGTGAAAATAACATAAGATTTGTATTAATAATTATCATTTGCATAGATTAATAATGTTTTTTTCCCTCATTCCACTATACTGAAATGTGAGACACTTTCATGCCTCCTTGCTGTTTCTTTTGCTGATAATATCTTTATTCTCCATAGTACTTGGTGAAGTCAAACTCATTTTTTTAAGACATAGATCATATAAGATGACCCTAGTGATATCTACCCATCTGCCCCAGGCAGAGTAAGTTGCTCTCTTTTCCACATTCCTCGAGTTATTTCAATTGGGGACTTACTATACTGAATTATGACGTGTTTATATGCCTGCTTGCCTCAGCTAAATCACACTCTTTTTTGCAATGAGGCCTAAAAACAGAGACTTGTGTTCTTCGTGTCCAGAATAGGGCTTATGAAAATCCAGTGGTGAGTTTTTTTCAGCAGTGACTTTTAAGTGAAAGAATGAATGAGTGGTGTCATAGGAAATGTCAAATTTCTTGACTCTTCAGAGAAATTAGACATCTGAATTTTATAAGAAATCCTCATTGCTCCTCCCCAGCAACTTTAGTAGAAGAAACTGTAAAGAGTAAATAAAATCTATAACCACTTTGCAAAGCTGTCAGTGACCTTGAACAGGACACATAGATAAGAGATAAGAATCTGAAAATCAGTGCGACTAAACTGAGAATTGACAGAGAGCTAGCAAGAAGGCTTTGGCCTTGGACCAAGAAGAACAGACCAGAGCGCTGAATTAAGGGCTATGGATAAAATAAGAGTTTACTGCTCAAGTGAGCTTGGAGCAGAAAGAGAAGCTGGGGGTGAGGTGTTTGTGTGGGTAGGAGAGAGAAAAAATGGACATTGTCAGCTTTTTGCATCTGCACTTCACTAACTTAAAGGAGGCATTGTTCACATCAGAGAACTGAACTTCAGAAAACTTGGTGTTAAATTTTTTGAACCCTGTGGCAAGAACGGGTTATCTCTTTATTTTATTGTGGTAGTCATATGATGAGGAAGATAAGTTTTCACTGGAAAACAAATTCAGTTGTGAGTACCCTGTAACTCAAAAAAAAAAAAAAAGCCACTTTGGTTTGAAATGAAATAATTCAATCATGAACAGTTCCTGTTCCTTGACAGGTCAATTTGATTTGCCCCTCAGCCTGACAGTAGGGCTGTGACTGAAGAGGACACATTTCCAACAGAGCACCTGAAGCGCTAAAATATCCTACACTTAATAACACTAAAAGGAAATTTGACCAACCGGGAAAGATGTCCTATTGGCAACTTCACAAAGTTCTTGGGAGAAAAAGCAAACCTATATGTTTGTTCTTTGAATACTTTATGCAAATGTGTTGATGTATATGTACATGTTGGTGGGAAAATAAATGCAAAAAGATGGAAGTTCCAACGAATGAATATGTTGAATTGCTAAAAGCAACATATTGCAACTTATGTTCTGAGAGCTCTTTGCTCACCATGAAATCCCCAAGCTGAATGTATTCAGAAGAAATGCAATAAGGTATGGAATAGTTCCAGGTTCAGATGTGAACACGGATACAAAGACAGGGAACGCTGGAATGTGTATTTGATGCTGTTGTGCAATGTTGAGAAAATAAATTGGATGTTGTTCATGTTGCTAATGTAGAAACAGAATGAATGCTAAAATGAAGTTATCTGCTGATTTTGGAATCTCATTTATCCCCTGCTGATTCATATCATCTGTTTTGGTTATACACATGATGCAAACATTCGTTTTGCAAAATCCCACTCCTGAGTCTTCGACAACTTTACTCCAGTTTTCAAAAATTAGCACTAGTTCAAATACCAAGAGAATAAAGTAATTGATTTCAAGCTGGCTGTAAATATATTTTCTGGGCTTGATGCTCTGTGGAAATAAAAATTTTTGGTAAATTTTTTTTAAAAAAAGAGAAAGATGCTTCCTACACATAGTAGGCATACCAAAATATTTTTTAGAGGAAAAAAAAGTCTTTGTTCCTTTCCTAAAGAAGCTTAAAATGAAATTGGAAGAGACAAAGACTGTATCTTTTTTGTACTACTAAACTAACTACAAAACTACACCAAATAACAATCACAACATAAAGCGGTACACATTTAGGTGTCAAGGTTGGCAATAACCAATTGCTGTAAGAATTTAAACAAGGGGAAGGGTCATGGATTGGATTTTATGGTGAATGTTCTTGCAGGATTTTTATGGTCAAACATTGAATGAGAGCATAAGAAGAAAACATGACTAAGCTGTGTACATGAGGAAAGTAGTTTCTCTTAGTGGTTTTATGTTTACTATTTAAATATAGAATTCTGGGCTGTGGAAAAATTCTAGAATACAGATTAAAGTTGGCTGCTTGAGGATATTTACACTCTCCTTTGCCTACTATATCCAATTAGACAGTTGAAATCTAGCCAGTTTGTTTTATTCTTGAATTTTACAATAAAATGATCCTTTAATAGAATTAAATGAATCTTTTCTTGTAAAAAATATATTCACTTTACAATTAGGTTGAGAGAATTCATGCTATGATGGTTGGCTTAGATAGACTCTAAATTTATGGTATTTTTGAGTCTGCAGATTTAGTTATTGACACATTTGTTACTTTTTTTAATTGACTCGAATAAATCACTGAGTTTTGCAAGTCAAAAAAACTCCCTCTGGTGAGCCAGAGGGTGGTGAATGGAGCTTAGTGTGACAAAAAGGTGTCAGAATTGATTGACAATTTGAAGCAGCCAAATGAAATTTTTTCAGGAAATCACATTTGATTAATTTGTTCCTATTGTTTATACCTCAAGACATAATATCTGTAAAGACCATCTCTTTGACAATTGAGTGTTGGTTAGGCAATCATCCATGTAATGCTTAACATCCAGGTAATTTTCCAATCTCTGAATATATTCTCACAAATAAACAAAACACCAAGACTTGTCACTATGGCACACTGAACTGATATAAGAAAACTTCCTTTTCCTACTCCAAACACAAATTCTGAATATGGCAAAGGGATCCCAAGTGGACACAGGGGTCTGAATGATATTAGAATTGCAACATTAAACCTGACATACATTTATTCATTCATTTATTTTTTTATTAACATACAATGCATTATTTGTTTCAGGGGTACAGGTCTGTGATTCATCATTCTTACACAATTCACAGCGTTCACCATAGCACATACCCTCCCCAATGTCCATCACCCAGGCACCCCATCCCTCCCACCCCCCCCACTCCAGCAACCCTCAGTTTGTTTCCTGGGATTAAGAGTCTCTTATGGTTTGTCTCCCTCTCTAGTTTCATCTGGTTTTATTTTTCCCTCCCTTCCCCTATGCTCCTCTGTTTTGTTTTTTAAATTCCACATATTGAGTGAAATCATATAATTGTCTTTCTCTGATTAACTTACTTCGCTTAGCATAAATCCCTCTCGTTCCATCCATGTTGTCGCAAATGGTAAGGTTTCATTTTTTGATGGCTGCATAATATTCCATTGTATATGTATACCACTTCTTCTTTATCCATTCATCTGTTGATGGACATCTAGGCCCTTTCCATAGTTTGGCTACTGCGGACATTGTTGCTATAAACTTTGGGGTGCATGTACCACTTTGGATCACCACATTTGTATCTTTGGGGTAAATACCCAGTAGTGCAATTGCTGGGTCATACAGTAGCTCTATTTTCAACTTTTTGAGGAACCTCCATACTGTTTTCCAGAGTGGCTGCACCAGCTTGCATTCCCACCAGCGTGTAGGAAAGTTCCCTTTTCTTTGCATCTTCGCCAACATCTCTCATTTCCTGACTTGTTAATTTTAGCCATTCTGACTGGTGTGAGGTAGTATCTCATTGAGGTTTTGATTTGTATTTTCCTGATGCCGAGCAATGTTGAGCACTTTTTCATGTGTCTGTTGGCCATTTGAATGTCTTCTTTGCAGAAATGTCTGTTCATGTCTTCTGCCCATTTCCTGATTGGATTATTTGTTCTTTGGGTGTTGAGTTTGATAAGTTCTTTATAGATTTTAGATACTAGCCCTTTATCTGATACATCATTTGCAAGTATCTTCTCCCATTCTGTTGGTTGTCTTTTGGTTTTGTGGACTGTTTCCTTTGCTATGCAAAAGCTTTTTATCATGATGAAGTCCCAATAGTTCATTTTTGCCCTTGCTTCCCTTGCCTTTGGCGATGTTTCTAGGAGGAAGTTGCTGTGGCTGAGGTTGAAGAGGTTCTGCCTGTGTTCTCCTCAAGGATTTTGATTGCTTCCTCTCACATTTAGGTCTTTCATCCATTTTGAGTCTGTCTTTGTGTGTGGTGTAAGGAAATGATCCAGTTTTATTTTTCTGCATGTGGCTGTCCAATTTTCCCAACACGATTTGTTGAAGAGACTGTCTTTATTCCATTGGACATTCTCTCCTGCTTTGTCGAAGATTAGTTGACCATAGAGTTGAGGGTCCATTTCTGGGCTCTCTATTCTGTTCCATTGATCTATGTGTCTGTTTTTGTGCCAGTACCATACTGTCTTGATGATGACAGCTTTGTAATAGAGCTGGAAGTCCAGAATTGTGATGCCACCAGCTTTGCTTTTCTTTTTTGACATTCCTCTGGCTATTCAGGGTCTTTTCTGGTTCCATACAAATGTTAGGATTATTTGTTCCATTTCTTTGAAAAAAGTAGATGGTATATTTTGATAGGGATGCATTAAATGTGTAGATTGCTCTAGGTAGCATTGACATCTTCACAATATTTGTTCTTCCAATCCATGAGCATGGAACGTTTTTCCATTTCTTTGTGTCTTCCTCAATTTCTTTCATGAGTATTTTATAGTTTTCTGAGTACAGATTCTTTGCCTCTTTGGTTAGATTTATTCCTAGGTATCTTATGGTTTTGGGTGCAATTGTAAAAGGGATTGACTCCTTCATTTCTCTTTTTTCTGTCTTGTTGTTGGTGTATAGAAGTGCCACTGATTTCTGTGCATTGATTTTATATCCTGCCACTTTACTGAATTCCTGTATGAATTCTAGCAGTTTTGGGGTGGAGTCTTTGGGCTTTCACATGCAAAGAGTGAGTTTTGACTTCTTCTTTGCCAATTTGGATGTCTTTTATTTCTTTTAGTTGTCTGATTGCTGAAGCTAGGACTTCTAGTACTATGTTCAATAGCAGTGGTGATAGTGGACATCCCTGCTGTGTCCCTGACCTTAGGGGAAAAGCTTTCAGTTTTTCCCCATTGAGAATCATATTTGCTGTAGGTTTGTCATAGAACCTGACATACATTTAAGAAGTGAGATCTTTACACTTCTGAGGGTCCTGAGACAAAGCCTGAGGCCATGTATGGAATGGATAGGAACTGAGTTCCCTAAATCATGGTAGAGACACAAAGGTCTGTACCTTTAGGTTTTGTTTGTTTGTTTGTTTTGTTTTATTCACCCATTAAACAAATAGTGATTGAGGGTTCACTGTCTACTAGGCACTGGTAGGATAGCAGTGAAAAAAAGAAAAAGAAAGGAAAGGAAGCAAAACTCTCTGTCCTTGTGTGGAAGGGAGGGGAGAGATAAGGTAAAGCAGTATACATTAGACTGTGATAGATGATGTAGAAAAATAAACAGGTAAGAGATAGAAGGAATGTGGTATTTCTGTTAAGTCTAAATGAAGTCTTTTGAGAAGTGTTTACTAAAAAAATATCTTGAAGTAAAGAATGAAAGGTGAGTCAAGGCCTTAGAGACATATCCATGTGTACACCCAGGCAGAAGAAACCACAATTACAAAAGCCCTCAGTTAGGAACCTTGCAGGAAAATTCAAGAACAGTAAGGTGACCATTGTGAAGAAACAAAAAAAGAGAACAGAGAAAGAAAATATAAGGAAATTATATTACAAAGTTGAATGTTAATGAGCAGACAGAGGACATGGATATGTTTAAGGGAAGTAGGGGTGAAAGTGGGAAGTTTAATTCTTAGGCTATGGTAATCATCCAGGCAAGAGATGATGGTGGATTGACCAGACTGGTAACAATAGAGGTTATGAGAATATCCTGGCTATTGTTCTAAGGCGAAGTCCCTAGGGTTTGCTCACAGATTGTGTATATGTAAGATAGTTAGAAAAAAGTCAAAAAATGACACCAAAATTTTTGTTTTGATACTGGAGGGATGGAGTCATTAGCTGAGATGAGGAAGATTGTAAAAAATGCCATTTTGGCAGAAAAACCAGAACTCCGTCAAAAGATATGCTAAGGTTAAGATGGCTATTAGAAATCTAAGTAGCTGTCAAGTAGACAATTAGATATATGAGTCTAGATTTGATGGGAAATGTCTGGGTTAAAGATGTAAATTGGGAAATCATCAGTGTATAGATAATATTTAAAGCCACCAGACAGGGTGAAATCACCAAGGAAATAAGTATAGATAGATTCATGGTTATTAAATCATATTCTTGAAAGACTGTACCTCCTGGCCCAGGGTAGGCTGAAAATTGGGTGCCCAGGGCTGTAACTAGGAAAAGATTCATGTGTTTACAACTAGAAAACCAAACCTGCTACAGGTGAGAGGGTGGGAATCTGTATTCATCCTTCTCACCTTAGCACAAAACTTACATTGATAAATTAATAAGAAATCTGGCACACTTTAATGTAAACTGTGAGTCTCTAGGGAGAGAAACAAAGCTCTGCAGCATAAAATGCTTCTTGACTTAGGAGTCTCCATAAAACAACATTCCCACTAAAGATGACCTAGCTGTCAGTATTTACAAACCACAATAAGATATCAGTAAGTACTTAAAAAAGGGGGCGGGGAATGTACACACGAAAAGCATGTTATGAAAATAAATGCCATCTTTGAAAAACTGAAAAAGATGATTAAAAGATGATAGATGTATTAAAGTGGATTACACATACATGGAGCAAGACATATAGTGCATTAGAAGATAGATTTGGGGTGCTATCCATAATGCATCTCAGAAGGATAAAGAGAATGAATATATGAGGAAGAAATTAAGAGATGGAGAGAATGGAATTAAAAGGGCCAACTTAAATTTAATGAATACTAAAGGACAGAATGAAGAAAATGAAAGGATAATGGCAGGCAATTTTCTAGAACTGAAGAAAGTTGTTAAGTCTTCAACTTGAGGGAGAATCCTAGTGTCTTAAGTATAAATAAAAATAAATCCTCTTTTGCTCAGGCCCATGATACGGGTAGGATGGGCAAGTGTCACGATCTTCACACTGCCAGGAGGCCCCGTAGCCACTGATGAGATCATGATAAACAGTACATGTGGGCACAGCCCTGAAGCCCAACCCCTTTAGAGGTGCTTCCTACGCAAAGGGAATTCTGCTGGAAAAAATAGGTGTTGAAGCCAGACAGCCAAATTCTGCCATCAGGAAGTGTGTCAGGGTCCAACTGATCAAGAATGGCAAAAAAAACCATAGCCTTTGTACCTAATGATGGTTGTTTGAATTTTATTGAGGAAAATGATGAAGTTCTAGTTGCTGGATTTGGTCACAAAGGTCATGCTGTTAGTGATGTTCCTGGGGTTTGCTTTAAGGTTGTCAAAGGAACCATACATAAAAATGTATGTATGAAAATACATACATTTCTTTTGGCCTTATACAAAGACAGGAAGGAAAGACCAAGATCATAGGTTTTGATGGTGAACTATGACAATAATAAATTTTCATATTCCAAAAAAATAAGTAAATCCACACCTAAACTCAACAGCTGGACTGACCTTAGACCTTCTCAAAAGTAACGATACATGTAAGAAGAAAATAAAATAATATATTCAAGAAACTGAGGGAAAATCATTGTCAATCTAGAATTATATAGGTAGTTACACCACCATTCAGGAGTGAAAGGGAAATAAACACATTCTCAGGCAAAGACAGAACCAGTTTTGTCATACATAAACCTTCCCTTAAGCTCTGATAGAGATTCATTAGATTTTTGCATTTGTGTTTTCGTTTTTGGCACAAACACTTTAAGTCTAAATAGGGATTGCCCTGTTGAGAAGAGAGGGTGTGAGAGAGAAGGAAACAAAACTATTTATATTTTTATGTATTTTGAATGTATTTGGCCTCAAGAAACAAATCTAAAATGGTTTAAATTGTTATAAAAATGACTAATAGAAATCAAGAGGTACAGTAGGCTCTTGGTTAGTAAATCAGCGGCTCACTGATATTAGCAAGGGCCCAATATTTTGCTGTGACTTCAGTTGCAACTGGAATTTGCCAGCTAACTTTGGAGCCATATATTAACTGTAGCAGTTCCATAAATGATACACAGGAATAACCAGTCTCAGAGGAATTCATGGGTCTATTCTGTTCCTGCTTATTAGGGCAAAAACAACAACAACAACATAAGATAACACAGTGAGGATAAATTTTCCAAAAGCCCCAGGTAGACTTCCCTCATGATCCGTTGAACAAGGTTAGAGCATATTCCCATTACCGAACCTGGAGGAGAGAAAAGAGCTATTGTAATTCGCATAGAACTATTCACTGGGGGAAGATTTGATGTTGAGGAATTAATCACAAGGAAGAGAAAGGGATCAGGTAGGAAGTGTAGAAATCTAAGGCCTTATCTCCCTCCAGAGGAGGATGAACATATTGACATATTTATCTGTATTTAATTTAGATATAACCAGATAAACAGTAACCCCAAAAACCCGGTGAATAACACTAAGAACACGAACAACATACAAAAACTCGTGAAAAGCAGAGAGTATTACAAGAAAGATAAAATTATCTGGAAGACTTTTTAATCACAAACCTTTAGGTAAAGAACATAGTTTCAAAGTACAGAGGGAAACTGACAGGGGTAGCACAGATGCACCACCTGAAAATCCATGCCCATTTAGATTTTTCTCAAGCAAATACAATGATATGCTATTGAATGCCTTTAATCCTCCCTGTTGTGTTGCTGCTGACTTGAGACTTGGTACAAGAGCCAGGGGAGCCAAATATTTGTAAATGTTTAATTTAATAGAAGTCTAGTCTTTCTAGTACAAATACTTCCTAAAAATAGTAATGTTGTCCACAGTATACAAAGTGAGTGGTATATCATGTTTTGTTTTTTTTCTTCACTCTGTCAGGGCAAATTCTAGGTAGGACAGTCAAAGAAGTTCCATGCCCAGTAGAGAAAAATAATCAAGAGCCAACTTGCTTAAAAATATGCTCCACCTGTCCTTGCTCTGTATAGCCAACTCACTTCTTTTAAGGACCTAGAGTTGGCATGGCAGGGAGGAAGGAGGTGGTTTGTCTAACCAATAACTAGTAGGCAACCACACCACACAAACTTCTGCAGCAAACATACAACCCTAACAGGCATACATCAAACATAGCCCCTCTTCATGCTCTACTGGATGTAAATTCACTGCTTCTTTATTATTTAATGGTTATATTTTGCATCACAACATCTCTGTATTTGGAGAAAGGGACCACCATGACTGGTTTTCCAGGAACTGACCAAAGTTGACTGGTGTATCTATACTACATGCTAGATTGTTCACTGGCAGTGTTGTCAGTCACTAGGGGACATCATTTGGGAACTCAAATGACCTAAGATAAGATCCTTAAATGAAGTGAGAGGGCTGAGGTTTCTAGGAAAATTGAATCAGAATAAAGACTTTTCGGATTTTTATTTAGATATAAGAGAACTGACAAGTAGATTAGCATGTGAGATCAGGAGTCAGAGATGGAGAGAAAGCCCAGTATGTGAAGAGAACATGAATATTTGTTACCTACCAAACCCACCTGGGATGGAATTCTGGCTCTGCCATTTACCAGCTTTTTGACTTTCAGCAAGCTGTATTTAACTGTTTTGAAAACATTTCTTCATCTGTAAAATCAGGGTTTTTGTGAAGAGTAGAAAATTATTTTTTTTAAGATTTTTTAAAAATTTATTTGACAGAGAGAGAGACAGCAAGGGAGGGAACACAAGCAGGGGGAGTGGGAGAGGGAGAAGCAGGCTTCCTGCGGAGCAGGGAGCTGGATGTGGGGCTTGATCACAGGACCCTGGGATCATGACCTGAGCCGAAGGCAGACGCTTTATGACTGAGCCATCCAAATGCCCCAAAATTATTTTTTTAAAGATCTTTTAGATATTAATAGTTAACACTTGTTGAGTGCAGTTTTTAATAAACAGATGTCACCTAACATTATATTCTTTTCATATTTCTAGTATCTACTTTTTCAGAATTACAAGCCCATAAAACAACAAGAAAACTTTCAACTGAAATAACTGTCAAATCCCGCTTTCCTGCCTTCAAGATGCTTAATTAGGTTCTCTGACTTTGTTTTGCCATATATAAAGTGTGTAATTGGAGTAGGTAATTCATAGTATCTCTTCCAATTCTAAATTTATGAGGACTAGTTTAGGCAGAGGTGAAATAGAAGCTCACTCAAATGAGACCGGTGATGATCAAAGTGCCAGAAATCCTCCATAAAGAAGTCATCTTTGCATTGACCACAGCCCTATCTTGGCTTCTTTAACATACAAACCTATGTAAGAAATTGTGCACTTTGGTCTTTTATCCTAAATTGTGAAAGACTCTGTCATCTCCTTCTCTCCTGGTAGCCTCGAGTGCACAAGAAATATTGCAGGACTAGAGGGAGCAGAGGATGTCAAAGGCTCTCTGATGCATTAATATTTTGCTAAGGGCCAGCTTGAATATAAGATAGAACCCAATTAGGCCTCGGGGGAAACAGATTTGCAAATGGGAGTTGAATAGCAACTTGGTGTTACAGCAGCAGAAACCCACCTATTAATTTGTGGATCTCAGATTTTTGTATACACAACAGTTAAATTCATTTCCAACCTTGTTACCAAGACTTTTGCAGAAACAAATAATAGATGTCTCTGACATGTTACAGCATGGAAGCAGGAAGTCTAATTAAATAAACTTGTTCAATAGCAAGTATATCTATTAGTCAGTGATATAAGCATCAGCAGGTTGATGAATGTATAAATTTTTCATAAAGTATTTGAATGTCTCCCTGACAGTCATTTGTCCCTAGATGTACATAGTTATCCATACTTGGATATGAGATTAAGGCATTTCAAAAAAATTTTTTGTTTTTATTGTGAAATATAACACATACTGAAAGGGCATAAAACATAAAGTTTACAGCTTAATAAATTATTATGAAGCAAACATAAGTAGGTCAAGAAATGTAAAGTTGCCATCACTCCAGAAGCCCCCACATGACTTCCCAATAACAAATATTTCTGGGCCACTCCCTCTTTACTTAAAAGTAAAGTTAAAGATGATCTTCCTGGTAATTGCTTTCTTGTTTGTCTTAGAGTTCTATATTGTTGGTGTGCACCTCTAAACTCTCTAGGTTACTTTTGCCTGGTTTATTGGAGCTGTTCGCGTTGATTTATTTCACTAGAGCTTGTTCACTTTCGTTTTATGGTATTCTGTTGCATGACTGTACCCCACTCAGTGCATTCAGTCTTCTAATGTGTCCAGTTGAGTTGTTTGGGTTATTTCCAACAGTACTCTTAGGAACATTTTGTACATGAATGCTGGTATCATGTACACACATTTTGGGGGGAATACATATAGGAATGATATGGTCTATTTACTGTTTATTACTGTTATATATGTGTGTTTAACAGAATAATCCAAAGAGTTTTCCAAAGTAGTTGTAAAACTTAAATTCCCATAAATAACATATAAGATATATTAAATGTTAGCACTTGCCAACATTTGATATCTCCGTCTTTTTCTTTTTTTAATTTAAATTCAATTAGCCAACATATAGTACATCATTAGTTTCAGATGTAGTGTTCAATAATTTATCAGTTGCGTATAACACCCCGTGCTCATCAGTCTTTTTCATTTTAGTCTTTCTGGTGGATATTGATTTTCCTTTTTATGATTACTAGTGAGGTTTAGCACCTTTTCATGTGCTTTTTGGTCTTTTGGATATGTTTTTTGTTGTGAAGGACTTGTTACCTACCCATTTTTAAGATAGGATTGGACATCTCTTTCTTACTGATTTATAAAAGGTTCTTTCTTTTACTCTCCTCATTTATCTCTATCATGTATTTTTCTTATTAATCATTTCAGTATGGTATGATCCTTTTGTTGGTTTCATGTTAGCAGGATCTTCTCCTACTCTTTAGCCTGCCTTTTATTTTCTCAACAGTGTTCCTTTGATGAAGAGATGTCCTTAATTATTTTTAGTGGCTTTTATAACTTGTTTGGAAATATTTTTCTGTATTACCTTCTGGAAGCATTATTATTATTTTTAATTTTGGGCTGTTTACATTGAATTCTACAATCCACTTGGAATAAATTTTTGTTTACCTTGTAAGGAAGAGATTACATTTCATTGTCTTCCAATAGAAAATCAGTTGTCCCAACATCATTAACTACAATGACTTTTATTTCTTTCTCTACTCCCCAGAGTTTCACCTTTGTAACCAATCAAGTATCCTTGTAAGTATGGATTTCTTTCTGGCCAATTGGTATATTAGAATATCCTTGCATTAATCATATTCTTCTAGTTAGTTACCTGCCTATACAATCTGACTTGATTTCAGGGGAATAAGTCCTTCTACTTTATTTCTCATCTTTAAGAGTGAGAGTTTCTTGGCTATTCTTGGTTCTTGCATTTCCATATGGCTATTAATACCAGATTTCATGTTGCATAAAATATAGTTTGGGATTTTGTGTGAAATGCCAATTGATCTGAAGGTCAGTTT
The DNA here is from genome assembly GCF_003265705.2 of Callorhinus ursinus. Taxonomy (NCBI): domain Eukaryota; kingdom Metazoa; phylum Chordata; class Mammalia; order Carnivora; family Otariidae; genus Callorhinus; species Callorhinus ursinus. Next base: position 32,217,646 of record NW_027397073.1, read on the forward strand.
GAGGGAATTAACATCTTTACAATATTGTGCCTTTTAACTCATTTGTGTTATATATCTTTCAGTGTATTTGATCTCTATGTCAATAATTTCTAGTTTTCTGCTTAGATTTCATATATAAACATACATGTATATGAATAAAAAAGTATATATTCCTATATATGTAGTTATAAATCTTTTTGAGAAAAAAATGTTCGGTTGTTACTAAACAGAAAAACATTGGATTTTTTATATTGACTATATAAACAACTTTGTTGAACTTTTTAAATTAATTCTAGTAATTTGTAGAGTCTTTTGGAGATTTTGCCCACAACCATATTATTCATGAAAATGAAAGTTTAATTTACATTTTTCCAGTATTCTTTTTATTTATCTTGGATTACTCAGCTAGGTAGATCCCACTAGTATACACAGGAATGTGCCATTTTGAATATCAGGAGGAAAGTTTTTAATACCTCACCAGCTAGTATGAAACTTCTTTTTCTATTTCATACTGTTTAGCAGTTAAAGAAGTTAGGATAAGAGAGTTTATAGATAGATGTTGAATTTTATTAAATACATTTCTGTAACTATTGTTATGATAATAGATATTTTCTCCTTTAATCTATGAAATGTGATGAATTTTGATTGAATTTTAAATATTAAACCATCCTTGAATTCATGGACTAAAAATTATTTATTTTTTTCTTTATTTTTGTAATCAGTCTGTTAATACTTTGTTTAGGATTTTTACCTCTATGGTTATGTAGGAAATTGGCCTATAATTTTCTTTGTTCTTAGTGTCCTTGTCAGATTTAAGATCAGTGCTTTGATAGGTTCATAAAATAAACTGTAGACTTTTCACTCTTTTCTCTATTTTTGCATAGATTTTGTGAAAGCTAGGCATTATTTCTCAAATATTTAGTGGAATTTGCTGGTAAATCTCTTCAGTTTTATATTTTAAATTATGAAAATTTTTCTATTTATTGATTCAATTTAACTAATTTTCTATGTCTTTTAGATCAGATTTAAAAGTCATACTTTCCTAAAAGTATGCCCATTCATCCGTATCTTCTAATTATTATATTTATGTGTTAGATTTATAATCCTGACTCATACTGGTTATTTGTATTGTTGGATCAGATATTTGAGCAGGAGACTAATTTCATCAATGTTTTTAATCAATAAATTTTTGACATTGATAGATGGGTGGACAGATAGTTCTATTTATTCTTTTATTATTTTCTTCATTCTGTTTTGTTAGGTTTATTTTGCTTTTCTTTTTCAAACTTTTAGATGCTTGACTTTTGGTATTTTAGTTTCTTTTCCATGTAAACAGTTAAGGTTATAGATGTTCATTTAAGCACCACTTTGGTGACCCCACACAAGTTGTGTTATGTAGTGTTTTCAGGTGTTATTAGTTTTAAGATATTTCCTAAGTTCACTTGTCCTTTCTTTATTGTCTCATGAATTATTTAAAAGCAAATTTCTTAATTTTAAATAGAAGTTTTTGTCAATAGAATCTTTTGATTTTTATTTCTAGCTTGTATGCCTCATAGCCATGTGGTGACACAAAATTGTTTAAGAATAATTGTATAGTCAGTATATAATCATTTTTGTAAACTTCATGGGTGCTACAAAAAGTTTTATAATGTATTTGTTGAGATCTCTGCTCTAGGTATGTGACCAATCATATATATCTTATCTTCTACACTTAATTTCATGATGTTTTGTCTTCTTGATATATATGATTTTGATAATGTATATTCAAATCTCTCAATGTGATTGTGGATTTGATTTTTTCTGTAATATTTTTATCAATTTTGTTAGAAATTTTTTTTAAGATTTTATTTATTTGACAGAGTGAGAGAGACAGTGAGAGAGGGAACACAAGCAGGGGGAGTGGGAGAGGGAGAAGCAGGCTTCCTGCTGAGCGGGGAGCCTGATACAGGGTTCAATCCCAGGACCCTGGGATCCTGACCTGAGCTGAAGGCAGATGTCTAGTGACTGAGCCACCCAGGTGCCCTGGTTTTGTTTGAATTTTTGAGGCCATGATGTCTGACACAAACAAATTTAGACTCTGTTGAAGTAATGCTTTCATTGCAATTTCTTTTTCTCTTAAAGTTTATTTTCTCTGATATTAATATAATTGTGCCGTATTTCTTTTATGTGGTGTTTGTATTTATATTTTTCCCTACACTTTTGATATTGGTATATTTTAGTTGTGTGTCTTATAAACATATAGGTTTTTTTGTGACATTATTTGTCTTTTAAGTAGACTAATTGATTCATTCACATTTAATATGATTGCTGATTAAATCCTGGTTTAAATCTATCATTCTGTTAAAGACAACTGAAGAGAAAAGATGAACAAGTAATTGTTTTCTGAAAATTTCAAAATCCTGAAGACCTAACCAAATAGTAAGAATTTTTCAGGCCAAGATCTCAGGGAATATCGAAATCCAGAAGACTGACACTGGCATTTGAGACTGTTCTGCCTTAAGGCTATTTCTCTACTCTATAGTCTCTCTCTTTAAGGATCACAAATAACTGACAAATTTCATGACAAACTGTTTGTAGCTGAACATCAAGAGAATTGCCCAAATAGTGATTTAAATCTGATTTTGCTAGAATCACAGACTTCATTAAGTTAATCATTGTTCAGAGAGCCCCAAATGCAGAGCACAGTTTAAGATATTATAGAGAAATCAGGTATATGGGACAAGGGAGGAACTACCTTTCCTGACATAGTCATAACCCTAAGCGACAGGGCACCTGGGTGGCTCAGTTGGTTAAGCGGCTGCCTTTGGCTCAGGTCATGATCCCAGGGTCCTGGGATCGAACCCCACATCAGGCTTTTTGCTCACCAGGGAGCCTGTTTCTCCCTCTTCCTCTGCTGCTCCCCCTGCTTGTGCTCTCTCAAATAATTAAATCTTTAAACAACAACAACAACAACAAAACCGCTAAGAGACAGTGATTGATTTGGGAATAATAAAAAGTCTTATTTTGAAAAAGGCAAAAGTAGGGGCACCTGGGCAGCTCAGTTGTTTGAGCATCTGCCTTTGGTTCAGGTCATGATCCCAAGGTCCTGGGATCGAGCCCCATGTCATGCTCCCTGCTCAGTGGAGAGTCTGCTTCTCCCTCTCCTTTGCTCCCCCCCCACTCATGCTCGCTCACGCTCTCGCTTTCTCTCTCGCTTGTGCTCACTCACTTGCTCTTGCTCTCTCTCACTCTATCTCAAATAAATAAATAAAATCTTAAAAAAAAGACAAAAGTATATAGGATCATAATGTATTTTAATCTTCCATATTCTAAAGTTTGATCTATGAAAAGACAAAGATTTTTAGGAATACAGAGTTTCATAAATATATCTATGGAATGTCTTCTAGATTTTAGAAAATTCCATACAACTTATGCATGTATGCCTACAAAATGAAACAGTCAAAACTTAACTTACAGGGTTTTATTTTCCCATACCTTTTTTTCCTAGGAAAGATGTTGGAAAAATTAACAGAGGATAACAAGGAAAATTGAGAAGGGAACAGGTGACCTGGGAAATAGTAAAACCAAAGAAAAACAAAGGGAAACTGAGAGGAGAAAAAGTAAATGAGTGGTGTGAAGAGATAAAGAAACCTAAAGGAATAATATTCTTCAGCCTTTACCATCAAAATTTATTCATATATTCTCAAATCTAAAGGGCAAACATTAAAATTTACCATAATGAAAGCGTGATTATTAGGAGACTTGGTGATGCCCCCAGTGAATGTTCCCCACCTCCCAGTTATGCTGCCCTTACCTAGGTACCTGCCACATGGATGCGCTTGGAATTGAATGAAATCTGCATTAGATGGAGACTGTACTAAACACACCCTAGGATACAAGAACCAGAGGGACTAGTCAAACAAAAACTCAAAGCAGAAGGTTAAGTTTTAATACTAGAAAGACCGAGCCCAAACACAATTTTGCCTGAGCCAAGATTGAGCTTATAGAAGCAGGAGTTTATTCATATATTCATGGGATCAGACAGGAATGGTTTGGGATGGAGGAAGGTGACTCATAAAGTGATTGTTGCAAATATCACTGGGTTTTTGCTGCCTGCATTATTGGTGGCAAAAGTAAAAACCAAAGAGTAGTTAAGGCTTCTGTTGTTAAAGACATTTAATATGATTGCTTCCTTTCTAACATGCTATTTTAGCACTCTTTAATTGCTAAAATTAGAAACTTGGCCTTCTAAATGTCAAATTATGTGAAAACATATGGAATGAAATAAGTCTAGAAGGGACAAGAGAATGGAAAAGACATATACAACAACCTTATTCTCCTCTCTAAAACTATGTTTTTGCTTTATCCTCTTTCTAAAATGCCTGCACATATACCTCTATCTCGACTCCTTGGCCTCAACTCCTCTGTGCTCATAGAAATTTCTTTTATAGACGACAACTTAGGATCAATGAAGTCATATATATCAGTTTCAGGCTGCAACAAATGGCTTTTTTTAATGAAATCTTTCATTTTTTTCAAATGAAATCTGTCATATACCACCTTGCATATGTCATCTCTTTATACCAGGTTTCCTCTATGAGTATTTTTAATTTCAATATAATTAATTTTAATGTAATTTGTACCAGTAAGTTTTCAATACATGCTGATTGATATCCTAGCATGATAGTTCTAGCTTTGATGATTCTCTTAATGGTGATAAAGAGAAAAGCTGAAATGATACCTGTCTAAATGGAGGAAATTTTTGAATACACAAATCTGAAAGATGGCATTGCAGTTATAATTTTTACTACACAGTGAATCATTAAAGGTCAACTCAAGATAAAACCAACTGCAAGTTTACCCTCCTCTTGCTCCTTTGTGGTCATAATTGATAACAGTGGAAGGTCTGTGATATTTAGGGGAAGAGATAAGGATTATATGAAGTCTGATACAATAAAGTTAGGTTATTTTTTCCTTTGGGTACTACAAAATGTTGTTCTTTTATAGAATTGAAGCTCTCTGGCTTTTCTATAAGTGTCCTGGGAAGCCCATATTCCCAAAACAGAATCAGTAGTTTCCATATCAATGTGAATTTTTTTTTTTTACACTCTTGTAATTTTCTTCTCAACCATTCCCACATGCACCAACACTGTCTCCACGGCTTCCCTTAGGAAATTGTATTCTTTTAGAGAATTGCTTGGCCCATGAATGCATATTATCTCTCATCTTGAAAAATGCCAATAAAAAAGCAAATAATATTTGTTCTCTAAGATGTTTGCTACAAACCATGACTGATTAGTGTTATATGTGACATCCACAAGAACAGTAATCAAGGTTACGTTAGCATTGATTTTTACAGAGGTGAAGTCTCTTTGATGTATTACTGCATCAACACCTGCAATGACAAAATTTGCACATGAAATTAATCCCAATTAATTTTACTGTTTGTAGATAGCACTGGCTCTTTTATGTTACAAAATAAATATTAATTTAGTGACTTTTTTCACCTTGTGAGGCTTATTTAGTTAAGGGAGGGAGCCTTTATTGATCAGTATCCTGCAATATAAAATAAAGGTTAGACAATTGAAGGGGCCTGGAAAACTAATCCAGTCAATTGGGAGCAACTCAGGTCTTAAGGCATTGTAGCACTATTTTATTTTCATTTTTACTACTTTAGCTTTGAATTCAGGTTTCTGAGTTAAAAATACTCAATCCTATATGACCTATATTGAATATTGACTTTTACCAACACATGAATTTATTACACTTCTTCACATACCTATTGGCTTGGCCACTGTGTTTAATGGCCTTGGCCAGCATTCTCTGTAATGGAAAAAAGAAAAATTTTTGAACCCCATGATGGCAAACAGAACTGAGTAGTGGCATTTGTTGAGGGCCTTTTCTGTGGTTTCTTTAGCCTTTTTCAAAAACTTCTGTGAAAACTGGACCCATGAAGGAGGATAGCTCCTTATGTTCTCACAATGATGGAAGGACTTCTCAAAATCATATTTCTAAGAAAACTGAAGTTTATTCTTCAATTCGTAATATTTTTAAAATATAAACATCCTTGCATTACACACATCTCTAATCATACTATTGGTGGGGGCTGGGGGAGCTAGGTCTCATATGTGTCATAATTATATGTGTAAACATTATATTGTGCTTTAAAATAGGAGACCATCCTGAAACCATTGAATCGCCTCAGAAATCTCCATCTTTTCCTCACTTTCATTGGCTTCTCAGAGTTCATAGCTCCTATTTACAGATTCTGATGTATTGGCTAATTTCACATTCAGTTGCCTACTAGAGAAAGGATCTTCCATACTTTACAAAGACTTATCAATTTGCATAGTTACATTTCTGTGCATTCAGAGATACACTGTAACTTTTGGATATGGTCAAATTCTAGATGACTGACTTGACTGGGAGACACCCTTTCTCCAGATTAACTTTAATTTACCATTTTTATAATCTAATAACCATAGCCCCCTAATTTATCTAATTGAAACTTTTGGGTAGATATGATTTGACCTATAACATTGACATTGAAACTGTTAAGCAATGAACTGAGTAATTATAGTAAATTTTGGTATTTTTAGCTTATCAATTCCTCTCTCAATAGGCAATAATTTCTATTGTTTTATCTAAGATAATTTAATACTCTGTTGTTAAAAGGATCTCAAAGAAAATACATCTTCACATTTGGGCAATTTTTAAATAGCTGACTATGATAAGATATCTGTTTAGTGATGTAATATTGTGAAGGAATATGTGGCACAATATACAGAGATTAGGCTCTGAAATCAGATGCTGTATTTATATCCGGCACTTGCATTTACTGATTACATGACCTTTAGTCTAGTTATATATACTAACTACCTTTATATCTCTTTTATGCTTTTAAAATATTCCCCAAAGCAGAACTCCATAAATAATTTCTGTCATTATACTTACTGCCAGAACTCAAGATGTTAATAGGTTGTCACCAAAGGTTAGATGACATATTTAATTGTCTCTAATCCTCATACTGACCCTGCAAGGTGAACATATCATACCACCTTCATTGTAAAATAGGCCCCTTGTTTGGAGGCAATTTCATGCAGGGTCTACTCTTGGTAAATCAGTTCTAAAAGACCTCAATAGTAGTGCCAACTAGACATTGCCTACAAGGAAAGCAAATCCACACCCTGAAGAGAGAAAAATTATGGTGTAGTAGGAACACACTACTACTATTTATTCCAGAGGAGTCTGATGTAATCAACTTGTAGGTGGTTTGCTGGTCTTCTCAAGGGGGGGACTATGGCCAGTTCTCAGCCTGTCTTTGCTGCTAACAAGAGAATACTCAGTAGCAACAGTAGTCAGATCAGCTTGCTTTGAATGGAGCCCAAATGTGGGCTCATTTAGAGTCTTCATCTTTGAAATCATTCCTCGTCTGATAGTATATTGAGCAAATACCACAGTGGCTGAGAACAGGGCTAACCAACAGCCAGGAGATGAGCCATTATGTTCACCTTGTGTTTAAAAGTCTCCTCCATTGTGGATGCTTTCTGGTGGGCAATGAAGTGAAGGGACAAATTGGCGTATCATGTACTCAGTCCCATAAATTTATCCACATACCTCTTCCCAAGATCTCATTGTCTCTAGTCTTCCAGTTTTACATCTTCCAGACCCTGACTGATGGGCTAAACCATATGCCACTGCCCAGGAGTTTCTGTATATCCTTCCCTCAGTTCTGTCTCCCTCCAAATAGAGTGCCCAACCAATTTTAATGTTTGAATATCTGCCCTTTGGAAGGATTTCCCTCACCATTGTCCTTGAGGACTGCCACCATGTGTGACAGTGGTGCAATTTGCATCAGCATACCAAACTGACTCATTCCTTATCTAGGCCTGGGTTTTTTTCCTTCTCCATCAGTTGGTTTTGGGAAAACTCTCAAGAGGTTATAAGTTTGAGTTGATGGAGAAATGACAAGTGCAACAGAGAGTCTGGACTAAGTGTTTGTGCCCTCTGGAGACATTTTCATCAATATTTGCTGCGAGTCCTGCTCAACCTCATGGTATGGTAAGTACAACAGTACCCAGCTCAGGAGAGAGAGCTCTTGGCACAAGGCTTTAATGCCAATCATCAGACACCAGCCTCCACTAAGAATCATTTACATACCTGCAACTGCTTTTCAATGTCTCAGGGAATTCTGTGCCATAGAAAATGGGAACACTGTGACTTCAGCCAATATTAGAGGTGGATATGATCCAAGGCTCCAAAAGTATCTGATTCAAGGAACTTCCATTCTTGTTTGGGCAATGAGATAAGGATATTTGTAGTATTTGTAAAACAGTTAGCTATAATCAATCAAAATATTTGCTAAGACAACTACTATACCAAACACTCTCCTAGGTGCTATGAAACACAGAAAGGCATAATCCATAAACTTAAGCAGTTTTGGACAAAAGCAAAGCCAAAATCAAAACAGATAAAGGACGCAAGAAAAGCCATATTAGTACAAATCTGTGTGATACCAGCAGTGAGACAAGAGAGGGGCTGTTAGCCAATTTTACAGTTGGCATAATTTAAGAATTCGAATTTAGGTTTCAGGCTATATACATGGGAAGTAAGGGCACTCTTCATTCACTGGCTAGGTCAGAGGCAAGTAGGTGCACTTAATGAGTCTACAGCACAGTCAAGTCCACGGTATTGATGGGTCAGAAACTCCAAGTCACTTGGGGGACAGCATTTTGAACTGAAAACACAGACTGGTTCTAGTACCAATGCTGTGCTTCCAGCAAGCTGCAGGGCAGCAGGCAAATGGTTTCACATTTCTGGAGTTATTTCTTCACCTGATTTAGAAGGTCACTGAGCTTCCTTCCCAATCCTAAAGTCTTTCTAGAGTTGGGAAATTAGGATAGTTGATACAAAATATTCCTGGTTTTTATTTCTTGTGTTTATGGTCATTTATTACCTTCATATAATATTTACCCAAGTTTCTGGTATAGAAACTTGGGCATAATAATCATTTGGTTAAGATTAAAGTAATTTTTTAACATTTATTAAAATATATATTTATAAATATCCTGTAGCATTTGCCACTGCTTCCTTGTTATACATTTTTAGGTATAGCAATTTGTGAATATTTGAAAATGCGGGTAAATATTTATTGAACAGATAATTTTGGACAAGACATTTGATTAAGTATTATGAAGACCAAAAAAGTGAGGCATTAGATACTGTGTACTTCCGGCATTTACAGTCTAAATGAGTACTTCAGCTGTGCCTAATGTGTTCACATGTGCACACCTGCACGCATATACACATTCACTCAAGCTCAATAAAAATTGGGGTTGAAATAAGAAATATAAAATATAAAAGAAGCAACCAGTAAAATCTCTAACATTGGCTATGGAGTAGAATAGTAGTGGTGAGGGTTAAAATCAGTGAGGAATGTGGCGTTTGTGAACAGTGGGAGCGCTGAGTGATAGTGCTTGACATGGGGCTTAGAAATAGTAAGACCAGCGGCGTCTGGGTGGCTCAGTCAGTTAAGCATCCAACTCTTGATTTTGACTCAGGTCATGATCTCAGGGTCGTGAGATCAGCCCCTTGGCATACCGTGCCCTGCACTGGGTATGGAGCCTGCTTAAGATTCTCTTTCTCCCTCTCCTCCTGCCCCTCTTCCTTCTCTTTCTCAAAAAAAAAAAAAATAAGTCTATAGTTAGGAAAAGAGAGTGGATAAAATACATAAACATGAGAATAGGGTAAATAGAGATATGAGTTTAGAGGACTGAAGTATATCGATTTGTTGAAGGAAAGGGCTATTTGAACCACAATGATGAGTTACTGCTGGATTATGAAGGAATGTGGTTACCAGGATAAGAAGTTAAGATTGTATTTATTAGTCAAAAAGGAAAAGGATAGTAGTTTAATGCATTATAATCATGTGCATAGGACCTAGACTGTTTTCACTTTTTGTTTATGATATTGTGTTATGTAGTAAACATATACACGTAAATTCTGCTGACCCATAAATTAGGGCTATGAACCTGACTGAAGAAAGAAAATTGATAACAGGTTTGCTTTTATTCTTTTGTTTCTGATGTCAGTACAAATAACTTAATATTGCTTGAGAAACCTAATGCATATGCTGTTTGCTGATAGACCTTAGCCACATTGTAAAGTTTAACCACAATTCCTAGGGACCTTCTAAAATTCATAGGTCTTGGGTGCCTGGGTGACTCAGTCGGTTAAGTGACTTCCTTCGGCTCAGGTCATGGTCCTGGAGTCCCTGGATCGAGTCCCACATCGGGCTCCCTGCTTGGCGGGGAGTCTGCTTCTCCCTCTGACCCTCCCCCCTCTCATGTGCTCTCTCTCTCTCTCATTCTCTCTCTCTCAAATAAATAAATAAAATCTTTAAAAATAAATAAATAAAATTCATAGGTCCTTAGTGCACATCCATATTTACTATGGATGCCTTTTACACACCCAAATATGTCTGTGCCTAATATAATGCTTCCCTGTTGATATATATTAGTATGTTCAAAGAATCCAGGCCTCTATTTGCATATGAATGTGCAATAATTCTATGAATGTGCGTGTGGGATTTAATTGTTTTTTAAACAATATACTCTTATCTTTCTGGAAGTAATTCAGGCCATCAAAGGGTTGTCAGTCATGAGCTCGCTAATTACTTTCCAATACTTAGCCTTGTATTTCCCTTTATTACTGGTGCTCTGTTCCCTCTAGTTTTACATTGCTATCAGAAAGTTCATTTAGAATCCAGTCAATCTTCCAGTGCCAAATCTGCACTTCACATTTTTTATTCAAGAAGGACACAATGGGAATATTTGTGGCTTCCAAGGAGATACTCATAAACTTTTTCCTGCATTGTCTTTGCAAAATTTCATAGAAGATAACATTCAGAAAAGAACAGATTATAGCTACAGAGTATCTGGAACAAAAATTGTCATTCTGGACTAGAAAGAAAAACAAAACTTAAGTCAGTATATGAAATTTGTATTTTTCAGTGACATGGATGCTGGTTCAGTTTTACTTACCTCCTCATTTGTTTTCTAGGCCTTGGAAGGTAGCCAGTAGATCAAAAGGAATCTAGTAGGATGATTATGAGATCATGTCTAGTAGAATCTTTCAGCAGCAACTACAAAACTGATGTGTTTCTGTTTGCTTTTTGGACAGTGTGCTGTTGGAAAGTATATAAAAGTATTACTACCAAGCAGATTATCTGAGAATAGCATTATCCCTTTCAGCAGACTGGAATAATAGTCTTTGGATTTGTTTACATCATGCCAATCATAGATATTTCTAAACATCTGGACTTTGGGCATCAAATCAATAAAACATCTGGATAACTGATTATCACTGTAATTGCTTTTATAATAGTGTAGATGCTACATATATTTAATTCTTCTCCCAAATGACATAAAAGTAGAATGTTTGGCAGCAGACTCAGATCCAGTGTTTGGGTTTTATGGCTTGCTTCCATGATGAGGTGCTCAGAAAAGGTCTTCCCTATGTTTAACTGTGCAACATATCCTTACACACATTTTTATAATTACTGATGAATAAATGTAAAATCTCAGCAAAACTTTTCCAGTAGTGAAAGACTTGGCAGGTAAGGTGGGAACAATTAGGGCAGCCAAAGGCAGATTAAGACTGTGCTGACAGTTCATTTGAAAAATGATTACAGGCAAATGCCAGTAAACCTGTTGGATATTCACGGTTTTGATGAGGGTTCAGGGTTTGTGTGATATTGAAAATGAAACACTCAAACCATGTGTGAGTCCAAGAAAAGAGAATGCCCAGTGAGAAGGAATATAATCACAATCTTATTTTGAGGCATGCATATTAAGTGGATAAGGTAGAACAATCATCTGGGCTGGTGAGACATGAGACATTCAAAGCATATTAGGATTTAAGCCAGAGTGGCTTGGAAAATGTCAGAAATTCTTAAATTGTCAAATTTGAAGGTAAAGTCCCTTGGACTACATTCACTATATTTGAAATTTAACAGACGCAATTCTCTCCTACGTGACTATTTCTACATAGTTATTTAGAGCAGGAATTCCTTAAACTGAGATAATTAGAGAGGTTTTCTAACTGTATCAATGTAGTATGGGTCTTCTTCTGTGCAAAATGTCCTTGTGTACTTAGAAGCCAGACAATTAAAGCGGAATAAGAAATTTCTTTGAGCAAATGAGCATTTTAAGTACTTGGTTCAAGCAAACTAAAAGGACCACAGTTATAATAACTTAATGTATACCATTCCTGAGTGAACTGTATTTCAAGATTTTGTATTCTAACTCAGATTCCAGGAGGACAAAATATGTCTTACGATAAATATAGTAGAACTACCTATACCAAAGTATGGGTGAATTGCAGTCATATAAATAAAGGAATCATTTCAAAAGGAAGTTCCCCCCCCAATTCTGTATACGTTTGGGCTATTTAGTTAGATGCCCCAGGGCATTATCCAGATAACTTGCTAGCCTTGAAAACAATGTTCAGCTCATCATTCATCTCCATGATATGGGGATGGTTTGCTCCTGAATTATGAGAGCATTGCCTGAGTGAGCCAAGCACAACTATGTACTGACTGAGGTGGGGTGGCAGAGGTGGCTCATAGGTTGAAAGATGAGTTGGGAGGGTAATCTAAAGCAAATAAAGAAGAACCAGCTCAAATTTTTATCATCCAAATAAATTTTTCCCTAGATGTCCAGCCTATAATGAGCTTATGACTTCATGACAAGTATAGTTTTTGTCACATGTGTGGTAGTCCTGTACTGCCTGGTGAAAGATGTTGCATTGTTTTATACCTTTAGATAATTTTATTATGTATGCAGTATAACTATGTAGTGATGAAGATGTCTTCGTGTGCAAATTATTGAGCCCAGTGAATTATTTTCTACAGTCACAACTTAATCAAAGCCCACTAGAAGCCAGGGACTATGTGTTTAAATGTTGGACTCCCATCAGTACATTGTTCAGAATACATATTAGGTGCTTAACACATGAGCTACCATGATGACTGAAGAATTTCTGAAACCTGGTGTTGTGAGAGGTAATATTGAGAAGTCGTTAATATTCATTAAAGGTGTGTTCTTTCTGGTTATTATAGAATTCTTTTTTCATACAATGTAGAAAAAAGAATATCTTCTATGAAAGAAATAAAGAACTTGTCTTTGAATACTTGCATGGTATGCCAGAAAGAGCAGTAGAACACATGCTAGGGCATATTCAGCAAGTCATTGAGCCTCAGTTTCCTTCTGTATAAATTGAAGAAAATAATCTCTGCTCCATCTTCCCTAAAGTTTGTTGTGGGAATAAAAATTAAAAGTTTGCAAGAGATTCATAAAGCAATTGTTGGTAAAAATATAAATACTATTATTTCTGTAAAAAAAAACTATTTGACATATTGGATCTATAGAAGAATGTAAAGTTAGAAGATTAAGTTATTTTCGGGCAAGATGCTCTGATCTGAAATAAATCAGTATGTGCCAAAGTTGCATGCTTTCCCATGGGGATAGCCCGGCACACATGTGGTAGGTCAAATACAGCATTTGTGAGAGGAGGTCAAAGGAAAAAAAAAAAGTTTAGAAAGTTTCAATTATAAGCCCACACAAAAATAAAAATATCTTCAGTTTTCTCATTTATTTTTATTAGTTGGGTAGAAAGAAAAATGTGTAGATCTTCTGACAACTATAACAGTTTATGAACCATAAAGTTAGGTAATAGAAGTTGTTGATTAAAAATACATGTTTTTTTGAAAAGTATTAAAAATAATAAGACACTCTGGTGTTTTAAAGGTTTGGGTGCATAAGTCTCTCATTTTGACATTTATAACGTCACTGAAACGCCTTGATTAAACATTTAACCATCGTTTGAAGTTTGTTTGTCCTTAAATTTTATCTCACAATTTGATTCAACCTCTTACTTCACTGATTTAATAAAACATACTGTTTGCAAATTATTAAATTGTAGGACTTTATTGTGGATTGTTAATATATCAGATGGGCATAAAATAGTAGTTATGGGAAAAGGTAATACTCGTAAGCTCCTTTTCTCGACTTGGGTCATTTTGCTATGTTGACATCTACTAAAGGAAAAAGCCACTGATTACTTCCAAAAGCAAGTTCTTGGTTCAAGAAGGGTAGTAAGTATGGGATCTTTAGTCTCATATACACTAGCCCATGGAAGGGCAAAGGCACAATCTTAACAAGCTAAGTAAATGTATGTGAATGCATTGCTCACAATGAAATGCATACAGAGTGAAAAATCCTATAAATATATCTTAAATTCCAGTTGTGAAAGTGTGAGCCTTTTTAAAAGCAGTACTTATTTTTGAAGACCAATATGCATTTTTCATAACAGTGTGCTAGTGTGAGGGTGACGTAGGTACATATTGTCTGAGCATGTGGATTTTAAGTCATGTGACCTTGAGTTTTTGTCCCAGCTCTGCCATTTTCTTAATGACCTAGAATACATTACTTAGATCTCTGTGCCTCAATATCCCTAAACTGGAATAGTATTACTAGTACCTATTCAAAAAGTTGTCTAGAAGGTATCTGTCGAAATGTTACTGATTGTATTAATCATGCTGTGATAAACACCACAGACTAGGTGACCTAAACAGAAGTGTATTTCATCAGTTCTAGAGGCTAGAAGTCCAAGATTAAGGGGTCAGAAGGGTTGCTTTTTGGTGAGACTTCTTTTTGGTGAAATTTATAGACGGCTGCCTTCTCGCTTTGTCCTCATATGGCCTTTCCTATGGGCACATGCATGCACACAAAAGAGGGAGCTCTAATGTCTTCCCCTTCTTATAAGGACACCAGTCCTATGGAATTTGGGTCCCACCATTATGACCTCACTTAATCTTACTTACCTCCTTAAAGGCCCTATCTCCAAACAGAGTCACCTTATGGGTTAGGACTTCAACATACACATTTTGGGAGGACATATCTCAATCCAGAGCACTGGTCCTACTTTCCATAGCTTTGGCTTGGATAGGCAGGATGCCCTCTGTGTTGAAGCACTGGTTTGTTCTTGCACTCTTCTGTCATGTCATACTTGACACATGGCTTATGACTCAGTGGGTCTCAGATTTGATTAGCAGCTCATACCTTAATTAGTTTATAGAGATCTCTAATTATATTACTCATTATGTTCATTCCTACTTGATGCTGACCTAGATTAATACCTACTAACCTAATAATCTTATTGGAGGGGAACATATGAAGAGGGGATGGGACCTGTAAGGGAGTCAGAAAATAAATCATAGAGAAGAAAAGGTTAATGCTTCTGATTTGAGGTGCTTTAAAAGGATACCAACTAGGGGCACCTGGGTGGCTCAGTCATTAAGCGTCTGCCTTCGGCTCAGGCCGTGGTCCCAGGGTCCTGGGATCGAGCCCCGCATCAGGCTCCCTGCTCTGTGGGAAGCCTGCTTCTCCCTCTCCCACTCTCCCTGCTTGTGTTCCCTCTCTTGCTGTGTCTCTCTCTGTCAAATAAATAAACAAAATCTTTAAAAAAAATTAGAAAAAAACAAGGATACCAACTAGGTCACCAACGTGGATTTTCTGACTGAAAGAGCAGTAGCTCCTTCAATATAGCTTTCAAATTACTAAGACATATATTAACTATGATTTATATTTCCACCAGAGAAGGTAGCATTCAAGGGGCCATGGGGCAAGGGACATGGGATATAAGGCTAGTGCTCATTATTCCTTAGGAAGAGTATGAAACACTGTACCTCTGCTTCTGAAAGCTCTTAGCCAGATGCTGATCTAGGCTAAAATGTTTGGGAAGTTGGGTTTTTCTCAGAGCAGTTGGGGTAGACATCCCCACCCCACTGCTTAGTATCAGTGTCCTGCTGTGGAAACTCAGATGCCCCCTCACACCTCCTTCAGGCTCCCACTTCTAACTGTACAGGGAGAAATCAGCACCCAAAGGTCCATCTACCCTTTCATACTTTCCCCATTGTCTCTCCCTGCATTTCATGTCCACAGTTAACTCCCCTCTTCACACACAATTCCTGAAATTTTGCATCTTTCAAAAAGTTTATGTAAACAGTCTTCAGTATGCCCTCATACAAAGTTGATTCTAAGACTTTCACTTCCTGCCCTGTCCCACAAAGATACAGAATTTCAGTGATTCTGTTGCCTTTCTGAGGAGTAGAGCAAAAATGAGGCTGAGGGTTGTGAGAATCCTCACACCAGACCACAAACCCTGGATATTTCAGTGTGCATATTGGGTTAACAATAGAATGATCACTTTTTTTTCCTGTTGAATTATATGCCACATTGTACAAAAACAAACGAATCTCAAGGGAATGGGCTGAAGCCCAAGAGACATACAGTCTTTTTTTTTTTTTCCCCTGTGCCAGTTATATCTAGCTGTGTGATTTTGGTTCAGTTATTAATCTCACCAAATCTCAGTTAATTCATCACAGTAATATGAGACTAAGAGTAGGATCTCCTTCATACAGTGGGAACCAATTAATGGAAGATCTAACATAATTTCAGTACTCAGTGAACAGTATTTGTTTATATAAACAGATACATAACTGCTACAGCTCCCAATTTGAGTTTCAGCTCTACATGATTCTTATCTTTCCATTTATCTCCATCCCCACAGCAGGCTGAGCATAACCCTGCTCAATAACTTAGAATCAAAAGGTGAAGTAAAAGGAACTTCTGGAGCTAGTACTGTTCTAGGCCCTAAGCAGTACAGGCATGAGCAGGAGAAAGTCCTTGATTACCTGTAGCTCTCTCTCTTTTGTTTTTAATGGAGGAAATAGTATTTAGATATACAATATAATTAGAAATAGTGGAAAGTTTTTGATGAAAAAATAGATTGAGAGAGAGTGTTCAATGGTAGAAAGATGGGGCTATTTTTCGACCAGTCAGGGAAAGACTCTTTATGGAAGTGATATTTGAACAGAGAAAGTTCTCAATAAATTAAGGATTAAACCAAGTGAGGATATGGGCTGCTCAAAACGTAGGTGAAGAAGATATGGAGCCAAAGTCAGAGCCGTGCCAGGAGTAAGACTGTGTTGCCTATAGACTTTGGTAAGGGCATTAGCTCATACAGGCTGAGCTGCAGTAATGAGGAAACCCCAAAATAGAGCAGCTCTGACATAGCAGCGTATCATGTTCTAAAGGTGAAGAATTTCTAGGATTCTTGAGTGGCCCTGCTCATAGGTCGTCCAGTTTTTGTCACTTGTTGCCCTGCCACTACGTGGTATCCTAATCCACTGTCTGGATTTTAGCATATGAGAAGAAAATAGAAACACATATACTGTTGAATGGTATGACTCCCAAGTTGTTTACATTGGTCAACACACAAGCCCACAAAGGAAGCTGGGGCATGTAGCCATTGCCCAGCTAAATTCCCAAAACCATATTATTAAAAGAAAGAAGGGAGAAGGAGAGTGGTTGATAGTGGAAGTCAATCCCTAGTCATGGCCACAGCAAGGAATATAGATTTTATTCTAACTGTGATGGGAAGCCACTGAAAATTATGGAGTGGAACAGTGAGGCTATTTAATTCACACATTTGGAAGGTTATTTATAGAACATACTTCTAGAATATAGAAGGGCAAAAGAAGGAAAGCAAGAGGTGATTGCAGCAGCCCAGGTGAGAGATGAGGGTAATTTGGGTCAAAGTATTGTAGGTAGAAATTTTAAATTCCGGATATACTAAAGGTAAAGCCGGAAGGTTGTAAAAAAGAGGGGGAAATGGTAATCAAAGACCCCTCCTAAGATGTTACACTAAGAATTGGGTCTTCTACTATGTTTAAGAAATGTGTTGGGAAACACACATACTTATGTACCCCTTGTAAAATATGCATGCTTCATGGGTGTGTGTGTGTGTGTGTGTGTGTGTGTGTGTGTGTGTGTGTCTGTTTAACAGAAAAGATCAATATATGTGCCAAGATTTATGGTAATGCCAGTTTGGTTATTCTGTGATATCAAAATATACTCTTCCCTCTCAGTTCCAGAATATTAGTAAGCACAATGCCTCTTTTCTGAATAGCAGGCAGGAAAAAAAAAAGTGAATAGAGAAAGCCCAGAAAGAAAGTGAGAGCTCCAGGATCTGTTTCTAGATTAAATACTGCCTGACCTTGGGCAACTCATTCAACTTTCAAGGACATAAATATCCTCATCTGTAGAGTGGGGATAATGATACTAGTCTTATCTACCTCAGAGGATCATTGTAGATCCCAATGGGCTAAGAGATGTGAAAAGACTCTGTTTAAAATGTTAACATCATGGTGAATAATTTATATCACATTTTAAATTTCAATCTGATTCCTCCCATGGTACCACTTGGTAAAAGCAACCACTTTCATGCTTGTTCTCTCCAGTTCCCATGGCAATTTGGCTTCTCAAAGCAGGTCAAGCAGACTCCAAAATAAACTTGCAGAGTTAGAATCTGTAGTTTTGGGATAATTAAATTGTTGTTGTTGTTTTAAAACCTAATTTGTTATTTGTAACAAGTAGATTAAGCAACCTTATTATAAAGACTGACAATTAGGTTTTCTGGGTAGCCAACACCACATTCATTTTAAATATTATGAACAAGTTATCATAAACGTTTCACCATGTTCCTTTAATCAATCAGGATGTCTGAATATTTTAATATCTTTTATATGTAAGGCACTTTGTGTGATCCTTTTTAATGTATGAGCATATTTTGGATTTAGAACTAACAAAATAAGCTAGATTTGGTAATGTGCAGGAAAATTGGAAATCTGAGATAAATCTTAATATTCATTTCCTTCCCAGAACTCTCACTGGAGAGCAATGCATGCTTTTTGTTGTACCAACAGGTTTTGACCACCAGCTTTCCTCAAACATACTCTTAGGACTGTAACATTGTGTGCCTAAAGGCAATGCAACTCTATATTAAAAATAGTATTTCTCCCAGTGCATTGTATTTTACTGACAGATTTCTGGAAAATAGGTTAAATATTTGAAACTTTATGTTTATGTTAAAATAAAAAAATTATTTATCATGGATTTCAGTACAAAATTTGATGATTAAGAAAAAGTAAAAGACAAGAATTTAAAGAAATATTGCATTAATGGCCAAGCCCTTGACTTCCAGGGTTTGAGTTTACTCTGTTTTCCCGTTAGGGGAATATCAGTAAAAATATCTAAGATGAACAGCTATAGTGTTCTAATCAGATCTAGATGATTGATAGACACAAATGAGGTATTTCTTGTGCCTTTATCAGAGCCCTAAAATTGTACTTGACAGAGTGGATAGGAAAGACATTTGCGATATGATATTTTTCTTTGAAATCCTCTAGAATTATCTCCTAGAGGTAATAGTACATAAAACATACTAAGAGTGCCAAGTATTGATAGACTGATATACCTAGTATATATAGCTTGATAAGATTAGGTTTGATCCTTATGTTAGACTAGATTCTTTGGGGGACATTTATTGTATGGCATAATTAGGAAGCACAGGAATGAAACTGACCAGAGGCCTGACAGAATCCAAAGGAAACTAACAATGTTTTGGGGACTCGCATTTTTAATCTCTCACCTTAGCCTTTATGGGTAGTCACACATTTTCACACCATACATGCTTTTTCTACATTTGATCAGGGAAAATGACTACTGGGCATAAACAAATCATACAATTTAACGTAGTGACCACCATCGGGAGAAAGTGTTTTTTCTTCCCATTGCCTGTATGTAGTCCAGAGAAGGAATCTGAATGGTCCTACCTAAACCAGTCAGTTTTGCCACAGTGCTGTGCTATCTATATTCCCTCAGTTTGCATTATGTGCCCACAATGATAACCAGGAGCAGTGTTTTTATTAGAACCAGATGGAAGATAAGGTGAGAGAGCAAGATGAATCAGGAAAATTCTATAAATGATTATTACACTGAAGCTTTGGTTGGTTGGTTAAGTCAGAGGAGCAGCATCGAGTAATTCCATAGAATCTAAAGCAACCAGAACTAATGCCCAGAGTATTAATCTCTCCTGTACTGATGCCATACTCAACATCACCACATTACACGACAGGGAATATCTTTCTCCATGGGCAGCAAGATTCATTGTTGGATAACTTTTGCCCTTACAAAAATAACGGAAGCCCGAATCTACCTTCTGGTTCTTTGTCTAGTTTTACTTTTTGGAATGACATGGGCTGGACTTCCTCTTCTCATATCGGCTCTCATGTTTATTGAATATTTTGTATCCTTTCCAAATATTTAGTTTTCTACCTGGACACACTCCGTTTGTGTGATCTTCTATCTCAGGCACTTGCCATTCTGATATATCTCCTATGGACACATCCCTAAGAATGATGCACATGTGACTAAGGGCAAGGAGCAGGGAGAGGAAAGAAAGAGGTGGGAAGAGTGAGTATAGATACCAGGTGACTGATTTTCCAATGAGTAAGCTGAGGGCAGGTGGAAGAGATAGAAACTAATGGATGAACTTACTGTATTCACCCATCAGGGCACATCAGCTTAGGAAAAATACAAAGCAAATTAGACACAACACTGGTCTTTTCTAATACAAAGAAACAAGATGATATTTAAACAAACAGGATTTAGCAGATGGTGTGTTCCAGAAGAAGAAAAATTACCTGTAATTCAGTCATCCCTTAAAGCCATTCAAATTTTAAGGTAGCTGCTCATTTAAGACTAATTGGGCACTATCTTGCTACTCTTTTTCTTGTCAAATGTGTATTTATTCATTCTTTTGTTTTACTTCATAGCCTATATTCCTCTAGAAAATGGGAACATCCAGGCTTATGTGGTCATATTCTTAGTGCCATAAGTAAGAGGCTGACTACCTAGCTCTCTGTGCAGCAGATAATAGAGCACCTTAAAAAGCATAGCTACCAAATACAGTAGATGAAGCTGAAAGTACCTGAGAAAGACTTCTAACTGTTCTGTTATCATAGCTTCTGGACTGTTTGTTTGTTTGTTTTACTGAATAAAATTGATAATATTGGGTAGGTTTAAAGTATGTGGCATATTACTTTGATACATTTATATATTGTAATATGGTTGGTGATGTAGTGATATTTATCATATTTTATAATTATAGTACAATATTATTGTCTATATTCATTATACTGTACATTAGATCCCTATGGCTTATTTACTACTCATTACCAGTGTGTACCTTTAAACACTGTTGCTCTTATCTACCACACCATTCCCGTGGTAACCACCATTTTACTCTCTGGTTTTTACCGGTTTAATTTTTTTTTAGATTTCACATATAAGTGATACCATACAATACTTGTCTTTCTTTGTCTGGCTTATCTCATTATAATGTGCTCAAGGTCTACCCGTGTTGTCACAAATGAGAGGATGTCTTCCTTCCTCGTGGTTGGGTAATACTCCATTGTGTATATGTACCACATCTTTTTTTTTTTAACACAGGAACTAATATTGTCTTCTCCCAAGAAAAATACATATATACTCATACAGATATCATGAATTCTAGATTTAGATAAGAGGAGAAATGGAAGTTATTGAAGACTGAAACTATCATATGAACCAATGCATGAAATTGGGAATGCTCAAGATGCATTCAGAAGACAAGTTTATCATCACTTAATTGTACAAAGGAACATAATGATCTTAGAGATATAAATAGATAACATAGAGGACTTTATTTTTTTTGCCAAGAAGTTTGTACTTTATTTTATAGGTAGGGGGAAGCCATTGACATTTTCTCTGGGTTGGGGAAGTGGGAGAACAGCACAATAAAACATGATTTGCAAACTTAATACAACAATGTGTAGGATCCGTTCAATGAGAGGACAAAGCAATTTAGTGATAGAGAGGAAAGATAGAAAGGGCTGCTTGTATAAGACCAAGGCTGACTTCAAATGTGGTAAATCCACAGTGTCTTTCCAAATATCACAGATAAACAGACCATCGTTCATTGTCTATATATTATATTGTGGGGACATAGAACCTTGGATTATAATTCCTACACAAAGTGTTATTCTATTGAATTTACACTTCTATTTAGGTAAAAAAGGCAATTTTAAGAAGTAAACAATTCTAAAACTTCATGTACACTTGGATTTTAAGGCTAAGTATATTTAATGTCAGAAATACTTTAGGGGCACCTGGGTGGCTCAGTCAGTTAAGCATCTGCCTTTGGCTCAGGTCGTGATCCCAAGGTCCTGGGATCAAGCCCCGCATCTGGCTCCCTGCACAGTGGAGAGCCTGCTTCTCCCTCTCCCTCTACTGCTCCCCCCTCTCCCTCTACTGTTCCCCCTGCTTGTGCTCTCTCACTCTCTCTGTCAAAGAAATAGATAAAATATTTTTAAATAAGAAGAAATATCTTAATAAAGAGGTTTGAAACAGGGTTACTGCTATGAGAAGTCCTGAGACTTCCATCAGTGACCTTATGTAAATTATCTATACAGTTAGAGTTATATCTCTTCAAATGATGTTACAATTTAAAAACATGCTTTAATGGGAATGGAGATGGGGAATTTCATTTTTTACTCTACATTGGGGTGAGCAAATGATGCCCCACCTGCCAATCTGTCCTACTCTGTTTTGAAAATATAGTTACTATAAACTATATAGTTTGGTATATGCTATACTATACTATACACAGATGCACTATTTTCCTATTGTCTATGTCTGCTTAATGCTACAATAGCGAAGTTGAGTAGATGTGACTGAGATTGTATGGCCCACAAAGCCAAAAACATTTACTATCTGACTCTTTAAACAAAAGTTTGCCCATCCCCACCTTATATAATGTTCTGTACTGTTAGTTGTTCATATAAGGTATTTTTCTTTTCCCCACCAAAAAAAAAAGAAAAAGAAAAAGAAAGAAAGAAAAATCAGTAGAGAGAGAAAGGTATGATGTTGATGAAGATCATGATTAATTAAAAAAAACAGTCAAATTATTAATATGACATATCTAGAAAACATCTTTTCATTGAGCTGGGGGGATAATGATAATGACTAGGAAGCTGCTGACAAAGGTTTCCATATGCAAACATGGGCTGTCGACAGTGTGTGTACTCAACTCTGTGTACTCAACTCATGGTGAAACTAGGGATTCCATACAAACTTGCAGGTTTTAGGACTGGCAACCCAATTGACTCCTGGGTTGTGGAAGTTTCCAACCATACATCTATTCAATAGAGATATAGAACTCAGAGCAGACTGGTCAGTTAGATAAGATTTTATTAATAAAATTAGATAAACAGAGAACACATCCAAATCATAATCAAGAGCTAAAGTAGTGGAGAGAAGAATTGGAAAAAAGGGAACTTGGGTGAGGATGAGAAAGAATCATGAGAACATTATGAGTAAAGCCGCATATGAAGTAGGAAAGAAATATAACATTGGTATCTGGAATACTTTACAGTAGATGTAATCAGGGGGAAAGTGTCAAACACTTTTATCAAAAAGTCAGGGGGCACCTGAGTGGCTCAGTCGTTGGGTGTCTGCCTTCGGCTCAGGTCATGATCCCAGGGTCCTGGGATCGAGCCCCGCATTGGGCTCCCTGCTCCGTGGGGAGCCTGCTTCTCCCTCTCCTCCTTCCCCCGCTTGTGTTCTCTCTCTTGCTGTCTCTCTCTGTGTCAAATAAATAAATAAAATCTTTAAAAAAGTCAGCAAAACTGTATATTTTGATGTGTGATCTTGGGTAATTTTATTCAATCAACTAGTAAATTACAGGGTTGAAAATTAAACTTACATCTCTAGGATAAAAATACTATATTTTAAACCCATTACAATAAACTATTTTCCAAAACTATTTTCCAAAGCCATTTGGGACATCTTCCAATCTTTCTAACTCACAGGCTTTGATTTCTTTTCCTTTGACAAATCTCTTTCTCCAAACCAATCTCTTCCCAGGAAATGGTCAGGTCTCAGCTATACTGCAGTATTTTTTAATCTATTATGTTGTATTTGGATCTTCAACTTCTTCACTCCCCATATGGGGCAGCTGATGTATATTGACTCAGTTCTCAAGTACTGGAAACAGATGCCTGTGGGATTTCTAGAGAGAGATAGACATTTTCTTGAAATTGGGACACACCAAAATCAAGACACATAGGTTAGACCTCTTTACCATGCATACCTTCTCTCCCACAATTGGCATGAACTAAAAGGATTCATTCATTTTTTTCATGCAACAGATAGTTATTGAATGCCTATGCAAATTTAAGAACCGTTTCAGGTTCTGGGGATTTAGTTAACCAGAAGAGAAGGAAGGGCTTTTGCCTCCTTTCATAAAACTTCCACTTAAGAGGGAAATAATATATAGGTCAGTAAATAGATAAAAATCTTATTTTAGATAATTCTAACTCCTGGGGAGATAATGAATTGTTGGTTCTAAGGATTGGAGAGATCTAGTATTGTTAACCTAGGATACTTGGACTTTTAGGACTTCTAAATATAAACTTAGTTTCCATGAACTCCTTGAAATTGCATTAAAAAATGAGTACCTAGTAATATGCACATTTGGGGGCGGGGAAGAGTTTATAGCATGCATCAGTGTCTCAAAAGAGTATGTAACCCGCAAAAGACTTAGAACACTTAGACTGACACGATGGGCCTTTCTGAAGGGGTGATGTTAAAATTGAGACCTGACTTAAGAACCAAGCTATGAGAGTTTGTGGGTCACAAGTACCAAGCAGAATAGAAAGCAAGTTCCTGAGGCAGGAAAAGTTCAGTGAGATGCAGGTGAATGAAGACTAGAAGAGCTAGAAGAATGAGTTGGAGAGAAATGTTCAAATACTCAAAAGAAGAAGGCAAGAGATGGCTCTTACACCAAAGAATTTAGATTAAAAAAAAAATGTGCTGAGAAACCATTACAGTGATTTAAGAGGAACTATGAGATATGATTTTAAAAGATCTCTTGAGAAGAGGTTATAAGTAGGCAAGAAGTATAGTGCAGAGCCCACTTAAGAGTGTTCTTCTAAGTGTCCAAGGGAAAGGTGGTGATGACTTTAGCCAGAGTAATAGTACTCTAAATAGATGTATACGTAAATGTATACAGATTCCAGGATATATTTGGCAAGCAAAGCTAAGAGGGTTTTCTTTGGAAATTATTCTGTTTTGATAATGATATGTTTGAGATACCTATTTTGTACAGCATGTAGTCAATACACATTTTGGTTAAGAGCCAAATGGTAGAATTTTGAGTATTAAAATCAAAATTTGACCAAAGCCAAATATATCATTCTAGGGTATAAAAATATCTCATTGTGTCATTATTATAATTTTTCATTAAATTTTAATTGCTAAATTTTAAAGGTTTGAATTTTTGTTACAAAGAATAATAATTTTTCAGTAGTAACAGCCTTTAGATGGCAATCATAAATGCCTGCTCACTTTCAACTGATGCCACTGAAGGAGTAAGATTTTTTGATGTACATTATTTTTACATTTTTAAATTCTTTTCCTAATTTTCTTTATATTCTGTATGATGACTGGACTGTAAATTACTTATTTTTATAGCTTTTTCACTTTGTTGATATTTTGAGGAAGTGATATCAAAATTGTGCCTTTCACTCAGCCTCCATAAGATTTAAAGTATTCCTGGGTTTTTTTGTTTGTTTGTTTGTTTTTTTGACTCATAGCCCAATAAGGTAACTTTAATTTTGGATACATTTTAATGGTCATATTGTTAAATGTTATGATTGTGAGTATACTAAATATTTGTGTAAACAATAGAATTGTGGTGAAGTATGATTTCAATTCTTCTTCTTTATATTAATTTTTATAGTCATTTCTTGACTCAAGATGTCACACTTTTTTAAAAACTATCTAAGCAAATCACTCTTATTGTTCATATTCAATGACTGCCTACTTATTTCAGATTATCTTAATTAGTTTATATAAAATTGAGTTTTTAAATCAACTTTTTATGAAGGATTTATAGTTTTATTAATAAATATAATTCAATTAATATTTTAAGCACAGAGATTTCACTAGAATATTTTAAAATACATATTCAAAAATTGAGAATAAATTCAAATTATGCCCAAATTAAACTACAAAGATGTAGTAATCAGAACAGTTTGGTGTGGGGTGCCTGGGTGCCTCAGTCACTAAGTGTCTGCCTTCAGCTCAGGTCATGATCCCAGGTTCCTGGGATCGAGCCCCTCACTGGGCTCACTGCTTGGCAGGAAGCCTGCTTCTCCCTCTCCCACTCCCCCTGCTTGTGTTCCCTCTCTCGCTGTGTCTCTCTCTGTCAAATAAATAAATAAAATCTTAAAAAAAAAAACAGTATGGTGCTTGCACAAAAATAGACATATAGATCAATGGAACAGAATAGAAAGCCCAGAAGTAAACCCACAATTATATGGTTAGCTAATCTTCAAGAAAGGAGGCAACACTACACAATTGGAAAAAGGTAGGCTCTTTAACAAATTATGTGGGAAAACTGGATGGCTATATACAAAAGAATGAAACGGGACCACCTTGTTACATCATACATGAAAACTCAAAAATGGTTTAAGGACCTAAGTATGAGACCTGAAACCACAAAAATCCTACAAGAGGGAACAGGTTGTAATTTCTCTGACAGTGGCCATAGCAATAACTTTCTAGATATGTTTCCTAAAGCAAGGGATACAAGAGCAAAAAATAAACTATTGGGACTACATCAAAATAAAAAAGCTTCTACACAGCAAGGGAAACAACCAAAAAAAAAAAAAAAACTAAAGACAACCTACTGAATGGGAGAAGATATTTGCAAATGACATACCTGATGAAGGGTTGGTATCCAAAATATATAAAGAACTTATACAGCTCAACACTAAAAAAACCACAAATAATCCAGTTTTAAAAATGGGCAGAAGACACGAACAGACATTTCTCCATTCCAGATGACAAACAAACACAAGAAAAGATGTTCAACATCACTCATCATCAGGGAAGAGCAAATCAAAACCACAATGAGTTATTACTTTACACTTGTCAGAATAGCTAAAATCAAAAACTCAAGAAACCGCAAGCGTTGGTGAGAATGTGAAGAAAAAGAAACCCTCATGCACTGTTGGTGGGAATCCAAACTGGTGCAGCCGCTGTAGAAGACAGTATCGAGATACCTCAAAAAATTAAAAATAGAACTACCGAATGATCCAGTAGTTGCACTACTGGGTTTTTACCCAAAGAATATGAAAACACTAATTCAAAGGGATTTATGCACTCCTATGTTTATTGCAGCATTATTTACAATAGCCAAACTATGGAAGCAGCTCAAGGGTCCATTGATAGATGAATGAATGAAAAAGATGTGGTGTGTGTATAATATATATATATATATAATATATATATATTTATGGAATATTATTCAGCCATAAAAAGGAATGAAGTTTTGCCATTTGCAACAACATGGATGGATCTAGAGAGTATAATGCTAAGCAAAATAAAGAAAGAGAAATAATTTCACTCACATGTGCAATTTAAGGAATAAAACAGTGAACAAAGGGGGGAAAAGGGACAAACCAAAAACCAGACTCTTAACTATAGAGAACAAACTGATGATGGAACATGAATGAAATAGGTAAAGGGGATTAAGAGCATACTTAACCTTCATGAGCACTGAGTATTATGGAACTGTTGAATCACTATATTGTCCACCAGACACTAATATAACACTGTATGTTAACTACACTGGAATTTTTTTTTTAAATGGCAGCTAGAGAAGCCCAAAATTCAAATCACATTCCTTTTTCATTTATTAACAAATAGAGATACAATACATGCATTATATGAATGATAATTTACACAATCACCTGATTATTTATTGTACATTTCATTAAATGTGCCAGAAATGAGATGGAAGCATATGGCTATTCAGGCTTTCAAAGTCAAATTTAAACATATGGATACTTTATTATGGATGTGGTTTATGTAAGAAAGAAATAATAAAACTCAGTGGATACCAATCCATGAGCTGAAAGGAAGACAAATTATTCTTAAATATATATATATATATTTTTATATTTAATGAAAATCAGCCTGTAAATTAACCAGCCAACTCCCTTCCCTAACTTAGCTAACGGGATTTCTGTACTTGTCTGGAGTTTATTGGAGAATAAATAAATGCAGCATAGTGATTCTTCCTATTGCTATATACATATTAAAAACCTATCACTATAGTAAAAGGGAGATGCAAGGAAAATGGTACTTATTTTCTTTTCTATCATCTCTTACCTATCCCCAGCCCCAAGAATATTTGAATGTGTAAGAACATTGATTAGTGTGCTTTTCTGAATATGAAATTTGTTTTGCCCTCATGTTCCCATAAGGCCAACATTCCTGGGGAAGGTATTACAAATGTTGTATAGTTTGTAATACAAGTTGTATAAATCAAATACTCCAGTTATTTTTTGCTCGTATTATAAGCCTTAGTTGAGAATGTTGCCATGTACTTGGTCAGGTAGGTCTGGGGACTTAAATATTATAGACCCTGTCTGTCATCTTATAAAAAACAGTCAAGTTCATATCACACTGATAGGACCTTGAGATCTGTGAGGTCAAGACAAAGACTGAAAATGTACCTGACTTCCGATATGACTTTACTAAAGTTTGTGATGACAGGCAGTAAAGTGAATGCGGTGTTTCACCGAGTTGATTTGACAGCTCATAGCAAGCTGTAAAAGTTTGTAGAAATTCCAGTTTCTGTTATCTCAAATATATGATTACGTTGTAGAAATAGATGAAGCCAAACCATCAAGATATTTATACAGAGATAGTATGTATGCAGAAGCACACACATGTATACACACAGAAATAAAACACCTTAATTGTGTGTGTTTACATTCTGCTTTTAAAAAAGCAAGTTATTGAGGGAAATTATTGATCAAACAAAATTTTGGCAGAAAGCTTTTACTCAAGCTAGCAGAGAGATGAATAATATTTCTACTTCTTAGCTCATGAATGAAACATTTTAATTATTCATAAAATATGTTTTGACCATTTCCTTTTGTAAAAACAACCTTTTTTGAAAAATGAAGAAAAAGAATGCCACTTGTTTTCTCTCCTTCCTTTTTTAAGGATCATTTTTTTTCTTTCTTTTTTTT
>NW_027397073.1:32246756-32263224 GCF_003265705.2 Callorhinus ursinus
TTATTTTAATCACCATACATTACATCATTAGTTTTTGATGTAGTGTTCCATGATTCATTGTTTGTGCATAACACCCAGTGCTCCACGAAGAATGTGCCCTCTTTAATACCCATCACCAGGCTAACCCATCCCCCCAACCCCTCCCCTCTAGAACCCTCACTTTGTTTTTCAGAGTCCATCGTCTCTCATGGTTCGTCTCCCCCTCCGACTTACTCCCCTTCATTCTTCCCCTCCTGCTATCTTCTTCTTTTTTTTTCTTAACATATATTGCATTATTTGTTTCAGAAGTACAGATCTGTGATTCAACAGTCTTGCACAATTCACAGCACTCACCATAGCACATACCCTCCCCAGTGTCTATCACCCAGGCACACCAACACTCCCATCCCACATCACTCCAGCAACCCTCAGTTTGTTTCCTGAGATTAAGAATTCCTCATATCAGTGAGGTCATATGATACATGTCGTTCTCTGATTGACTTATTTCACTCAGCATAACACCCTCCAGTTCCATCCACGTCGTTGCAAATGGTAAGATCTCATTCCTTTTGATGGCTGCATAATATTCCATTGTGTATATATACCACTTCTTCTTTATCCATTCATCTGTCGATGGACATCTTGGCTCTTTCCACACTTTGGCTATTGTGGACATTGCTGCTATAAACATTGGGGTGCACATACCCCTTCGGATCCCTACATTTGTATCTTTGGGGTAAATACCCAGTAGTGCAATTCCTGGATCGTATGGTAGCTCTATTTTCAAATGTTTCAGGAACCTCCATACTGTTTTCCAGAGGCGTTGCACCAGCTTGCATTCCCAACAACAGTGTAGGAGGGTTCCCCTTTCTCTGCATCCCCGCCAACATCTGTCATTTCCTGACTCGTTAATTTTAGCCATTCTGACGGGTGTGAGGTGGTAACTCATTGACATTTTGATTTGGATTTCCCTGATGCCGAGCGATGTTGAGCACTTTTTCATGTGTCTGTTGGCCATTTGGATGTCTTCTTTGGAAAAATGTCTGTTCATGTCTTCTGCCCATTTCTTGATTGGATCATTTGTTCTTTGGGTGTTGAGTTTGATAAGTTCTTTATAGATTTTGGATACTAGCCCTTTATCTGATATGTCATTTGCAAATATTTTCTCCCATTCTGTCGGTTGTCTTTTGGCTTTGTGGACTGTTTCTTTTGCTGTGCAAAAGCTTTTTATCTTGATGGAATCCCAATACTTCATTTTTGCCCTTGCTTCACTTGCCTTTGGCGATGTTTCTAGGAAGAAGTTGCTGTGGCTGAGGTCGAAGAGGTTGCTGCCTGTGTTCTCCTTTAGGATTTGGATGAACTCCTGTCTCACGTTTAGGTCTTTCAACCATTTGGAGTCTATTTTTGTGTGTGGTGTAAGGAAATGGTCCAGTTTCATTCTTCTGCATGTGGCTGTCCAATTTGCCCAACACCATTTGTTGAAGAGACTGTCTCTTTTTCATTGGACATTCTTTCCTGCTTTGTCAAAGATGAGTTGACCATAGAGTTGAGGGTCCATTTCTGGGCTCTCAATTCTGTTCCATTAATCTATGTGTCTGTTTTTGTGCCAGTACCATACTGTCTTGATGATGACAGCTTTGTAATAGAGCTGGAAGTCCGGAATTGTGATGACACCAGCTTTGATTTTCTTTTTAATATTCCTCTGGCTATTCGGGGTCTCTTCTGGTTCCATACAAATTTTAGGATTATTTGTTCCAATTCTTTGAAAAAAGTGGATGGTATTTTGATGGGAATTGCATTGAATGTGTACATTGCTCTATGGAGCATTGACATCTTCACAATGTTTGTTCTTCCAGTCCATAAGCATGGAACGTTTTTCCATTTCTCTGTGTCTTCTTCAATTTCTTTCATGAGTATTTTATAGTTTTCTGAGTACAGATCCTTTGCCTCTTTGGTTAAATTTATTCCTAGGTATCTTATGGTTTTGCGTGCAATTTTAAATGGAATCGACTCCTTGATTTGTCTCTCTTCTGTCTTGTTGTTGGTGTATAGGAATGCCACTGATTTCTGTGCACTGATTTTATATCCTGCCACTTTACTGAATTCCTGTATGAGTTCTAGCAGTTTTTGGGTGGAGTCTTTTGGGTTTCCACATACAGGATCATATCATCTGCAAAGAGTGAGAGTTTGACTTCCTCCTTGCCAGTTTGGATGCCTTTGATTTTTTTTGATGTCTGATTGCTGTGGCTAGGACTTCTAATACTATGTTGAATAGCAGTGGTGATAGTGGACATCTCTGCCGCGTTCCGGACCTCAGGGGGAAAGCTCTCAGCTTTTCCCCATTGAGAATGATATTCGCTGCAGGTTTTTCATAGATGGCTTTTATGATATTGAGGTATGTACCCTCTATCCCTATACTTTGAAGAATTTTGATCAAGAAAGGATGCTGTACTTTGTCAAATGCTTTTTCTGTATCTATTGACAGGATCATATGATTCTTGTCCTTTCTTCTGTTATTGTATTGTATCACGTTGATTGATTTGCGGATGTTGAACCAATCTTGTAGCCCAGGGATAAATCCCACTTGGTCATGGTGAATAATCCTTTTAATGTGCTGTTAGAACCTATTGGCTAGTATTTTGGTGAGACTTTTTGCATCCATGTTCATCAAGGATATTGGTCTGTAAATCTCCTTTTGGATGGGGTCTTTGTCTGGTTTGGGGATCAAGGTAATGCTGGCCTCATAAAACGAGTTTGGAAGTTTTCCTTCCATTTCTATTTTTTGGAACAGCTTCAGGAGAATAGGTATTATTTCTTCTTGAAATGTGTGGTAGAATTCCCCTGGGAAGCCATCTGGCCCTGGGCTTTTGTTTGTTGGGAGATTTTTGAGGACTGCTTCAATTTCCTTAGGGGTTATAGGTCTGTTCAGCTTTTCTATTTCTTCCTGGTTCAATTTTGGTAGTTGGTACATCTCTAGGAATGCACCCATTTCTTCCAGGTTATCTAATTTGTTGGCATAGAGTTGCTCATAATATGTTCTTAGACTTGTTTGTATGTGTTTGGTGTTGGTTGTGATCTCTCCTCTTTCATTCATGATTTTGTTGACTTGGGTCTTTTCTCTTTTCTTTTTGATAAGTCTGGCCAGGGGTTTATCAATCTTGTTAATTCTTGCAAAGAACCAGCTCCTAGTTTCGTTGATCTGTTCTACTGTTCTTTTGGTTTCTATTTCATTGATTTCTGCTCTGATCTTTATTATTTCTCTACTCCTGCTGGGTTTAGGCTTTATTTTCTGTTCTTTCTCCAGCTCCTTTAGGTGTAAGGTTAGGTTGTGTATTTGAGACGTTTCTTGTTTCGTGAGAAAGGCTTGAATTGCTATATACTTTCCTCTCAGGACTGCCTTTGCTGTATCCCAAAGATTTTGAGCAGTTGTGTTTTCATTTTCATTGGTTTCCATGAATTTTTTTAATTCTTTAATTCCCTGGTTGACCCATTCATTCTTTAGTAGGATGCTCTTTAGCCTCCATGTATTTGAGTTCTTTCCGACTTTCCTCTTGTGATTGAGTTCTAGTTTCAAAACATTGTGGTCTGAAAACATTCAGGGAATAATCCCAATCTTTTGGTAGCAGTTGAGACCTGATCTGTGACCTAGGATGTGATCAATTCTGGAGAATGTTCCATGGGCACTAGAGAAGAATGTGTATTCCGTTGCTTTGTGATGGAATGTTCTAAATATGTCTGTGAAGTCTATTTGGTCCAGTGTTTCATTTAAAGTCCTTATTTCCTTGTTGATCTTTTGCTTAGATGATCTGTCCATTTCAGTGAGGGGGCTGTTAATGTCCCCCAATATTATTGTATTGTTTTCAATGTGTTTCTTTGTTATTGTTATTAATTGCCTTATATAATTGGCTGCTCCCATGTTAGGGGCATAGATATTTCCAGTTGTTAGATCTTCTTGTTGGATAGTCCTTTTAAGTAGGATATAGTGCCCTTCTTCATCTCTTATTACAGTCTTTGTTTTAAAATCTAATTTGTCTGATATAAGGATTGCCACCCCAGCTTTCTTTTGGTGTCCATTAGCATGGTAAATGGTTTTCCACCCCCTCACTTTCAATCTGGGGGTGTCTTTGGGTCTAAAATGAGTCTTTTGCAGACAGCATATCGATGGGTCTTGTTTTTTAATCCAATCTGATAGCCTGTGTCTTTTGATTGGGGCATTCAGCCCATTGACATTCAGGGTCACTATTGAAAGATATGAATTTAGTGCTATTGTATTCCCTGTAAGGTGACTGTTACTGTAATTGTCTGTGTTCCTTTCTGATCTATGCTGCTTTTAGGCTCTCTCTTTGCTTAGAGGACCCCTTTCAATATTTCTTGGAGGGCTGGTTTCGTGTTTGCAAATTTCTTTAGTTTTTGTTTGTTCTGGAAGCTTTTTATCTCCCCTTCAATTTTCAATGAGAGCCTAGCTGGGTATAGTATTCTTGGCAGCATATTTTTCTCGTTTAGTGCTCTGAAGATATCTTGCCAGTCCTTTCTGGCCTGCCAGGTCTCTGTGGATAGGTCTGTTGCAATCTAATGTTTCCACCATTGTAGGTTATATATCTCTTCTTCCGAGCTGCTTTCAGGATTTTCTCTTTGTTCTGAGACTTGTAAGTTTTACTATTACATGTCGGGGTGTTGACCTATTTTTATTGATTTTGAGAGGGGTTCTCTGTGCGTCCTGGGTTTTGATGCTTGTTTCCTTCCCCACATTAGGGAAGTTCTCTGCTATAATTTGCTCCAATATACCTTCTGCCCCTCTCTCTCCTTCTTCTTCTTCTGGGATCCCAATTATTCGAATGTTGTTTCATCTTATCTTATCGCTTAACTCTCGAATTCTGCCCTCGTGATCCTGTAGTTGTTTGTCTCTCTTTTTCTCAGCCTCTTTATTTTCCATCATTTGGTCTTCTATCTCACTGATTCTCTCTTCTGCCTCATTTATCCTAGCCGTTAGTGCCCCCATTTTTGATTGCACCTCATTAATAGCCTTTTAGATTTCGACTTGGTTAGATTTTAGTTCTTTTATTTCTCCAGAAAGGGTTTCTCTAATAACTTCCACGCTTTTTTCAAGCCCAGCTAGTAATTTTAAAGTCATGATTCTGAACTCTAGGTCCGACATCGTACTAATGTCTGTATTGAGTAGGTCCCTGGGAGACGGTACTACCTCTTGTTCTTTTTGCTGAGGTGATTTTTTTCATCTTGTCATTTTGTCCAGCGGAGAATAGATAAATGAGAGAACAAAATGATAACAGGTTAACAGCGTCCCCAGCAAATATACTCTATAGAAATCAGAAAAGACCTGAAACCAGGGGAAAAGAAAGAAAAAAGAAAGAGAAAAAAAGAAAAAGATAAAAACAAACAAAGACAGAACAAAACAAAACAAAAAAACAGAATATGATCAAATATGTTCAGGCTAGTGCATAGTTCAGTGCCACACACTAGATTTTGGGCGTATTTTGGTCTTCTAGAAGAATGTGCCTCCTAAAATTTTAAAGGAGAAAGACTTATATATGTACAAAATAAGGGTTGATACAATGAAGGGATGGAAGATGATTGTAAATATGAAAATTATAAAAGATTTTATAAAAGGAATTGATAAGATAAGTTGTTTGAAAAAAGAAAGAAGATTAAAAAAAAAAAAAGGGAGAGAATGTGATCAGGCAGGAAACTAGAACAAAGCCATACACTAGTGATTTAGGGTATATTTTGATCTGTCAGAAGAAACTGTATCTCAAAATTTTATTTTATTTTTTTTTAAAGATTTTATTTATTTATTTGAGAGAGAGAGAGAATGAGAGAGAGAGAGAGAACATGAGAAGGGGGAGGGTCAGAGGGCGAAGCAGACTCCCTGCCGAGCAGGGAGCCCAATGCGGGACTCGATCCTGGGACTCCAGGATCATGACCTGAGCCGAAGGCAGTCGCTTAACCAACTGAGCCACCCAGGTGCCCGGTATCTCAAAATTTTAAAGAGAGAACAACTTATATATATATGCCAAAAATAAGGGTAACTACAATGAAGGGATAAAATATGAGTCTAAAAATGAAAAATAAAAAATATTTTTTTTAGAAAGGGATTGATAAGATGTTGGTTGAAAAAAGGAAAAAGAAAAATTAAAAAAAAACAGCTAAAAAGTATTAACTTTGAAAAACTAATGAATTATGGTAAAAAAACCATGAGTTCTATGTGCAGTATTCCCCTAGCGCTGGAGTTCTCCTGTTCTCCTTTATCGGTAAACTTGGTCTTGGCTTCCTGGCTGTTTGTGGTGATCTTCTTGGGGAGGGGCCTGTTGCGGTGGTTCCCAAATGTCTTTGCCGGAGGTGGAATTGCCCCGCCCTTGTTTGTCCAGGCTAGGCAAGCTGCTTGGGTTTGCTCTCAGGAGCTTTTATTCCCTGCAAGCTCTCGTATAGCTTTGGAGGACTAGAGTGAAAATGGTGGCCTCCCAATCTCCGCCCGGAGGAGCTGAGAACTCGGGGCCCCCTCCTCAGTGCGCCCCCAGAGAAAAACTGTCAGTCACTCCTGTGTCCCCGGTCTCCGGCCGCACTCCGTGCTCACCTGGACTGTGACCGACCGAGTGTTTCTATCTGGCACCCGACCCCGTGTGGAGTCTCCAAACCCAGCAGATCCCTGTGGTGCGTTCCCGCGCCGCTCCTCCCAGGGGAGGAAGGGGAGTCTCCCCGGGTCTGCCACCTGTTGGGTCCCTGCTGGAGGAGCAGTAGCCCGACTGGGCCGCAGATCACAGTTTATGGCAACCCCGAGCTGAGAGCCCGCGCCTCAGCTCCGTCTCTGCAGCCGGCTTCCCCGCTCAGATACCTGGGAGCTCTGCCACACTCAGGCACCCCTGGTCTTTCTGTGACCCCGACGGTCCTGAGACCACACTGTCCCACGAGGGTTCCACCCCCTGCTTAGCCACTGGAGCGACGTCCCTCAGTGGAGCCGACTTCTAAAAGTTCCGATTTTGTGCTCCGTGGCTCTATCACTTGCCAGAAGCGGCCGACGGAGGCCCCTCCCCTGCCGTCTATCCTCCCAAATATCGTCTCAGATTCACTTCTCCGCACGTCCTACCTTCCAGTAAGTGGTCGCTTTTCTGTTCAAAGAGTTGTTGCTATTCTTCTCTTCGATCTCCTGTTGAGTTCGTGGGTGTTCAAAATGGTTTGATCCCTATTCAGCTGAATTCCTGAAACCAGATGAAATCCAGGCCCCCTCCCTTTCGCCATCTTGCCAATTATTCAAGGATCATTTTATATATGTTGTCGAGCTAAATAAAAACACATGAACCTATTTATTCTGAAGCACAGAGGTTTGTTGGAAAGGCTGTGGCCCAGAGAGACACAAACTAATGGGGAGTTTTAAGGCTGATAGAAGAGTATTTATGCTGCCTCTCAGTGAATTCACTTGAGTAGGTGACCATCGATGTCAGCTTAGGGCTTGGGGAATTTTCCCAAATCTTCCTATCTTTGCAGACTTCTGTCTGATGGACTCCAGACCCTTGGACTATTACTACAAGAGAGTACTCAGCTCATCTATGCCATGATATGTATAAATCATGTTGAGGGGCAAACGTTATTACTAAGTAATAAAGTTGAAAAAAATAATACAAACATTTTAATAGCCCTCTTATGTCTAGACACTAATGTCTTCCCATTCTTTATCCCAGAACCCACATGATATGTGGGAAGAAAACTAAAACAAAAACAAATAAACAAAACACTTCAAAAAGTGAAGAAGTAGAAAGTATAAGCTGTAAGATTAAGAGAGAAACTATCAGTGTACTCAACATTGCTTCAGATATCCACAAAGAATTCAACCAAATCTCCCTTCCTTGCTTCCTTCTTTCTGCCATCCATCCTTTCCTTCCCCCGCCCTTTTCTTTCCTTATACCTCTTTCCTTCCTCAAACATTTGTTGAAACTATAGTACCAGGAATTCAGAATAGAACCTAGTTCTTTTAGCTTTAATTTTATTTTTCTTTCACTTGTACCAAATTATCCAGTTTCATACTGCTCCAAGACATTGACTTCCATTGGGTCAATTCTAAGTTACAAATGGATTTATATTTTATCAAGATAAATACCATGGTTAGAAATACACAGTTCTGTCTCTTTCTAAATGCCTTTGCAGGACAGTTAGAGGTTACATACAAGTATGCCTTCCTCACCTGAAAACTGTGTTATGCTTCAGCTCATAAAAATACTTGCTTCTAGGGATGCCTGGCTGCCTCAGTCAGTTAAGCTCCTGCCTTTGGCTCAGGTCATGATCTCAGGGTCCTGGGATTTAGCCCTATGTCTGCTCTCTGCTCAGCGGGAACCTGTTGATTCCTCTCCCTCTCCCTGCTGCTCTGCCTGTTTGTGCTCGCTCTCTCTCTGTCAAATAAATACATAAAATCTTAAAAAAAAAATACTTGCTTCTAGATATCAAGTACCTTGTAGATATTGGGGAAAAAAGTACATTCTCTCTCCAGTAAAGATCAATATAATGCTTGTTATTGTTCTTCTTAAGTTACAAGCGCCATTGTGAGTACAGAGAATACTATATTCTACTAATCTTTTAAAAGTGCTGGTCCTATGGTCATTTTTTAAAAATTTTTATGTAATTAATTAACATATACTGTGTTATTAGTTTCAGAGGTAGAATTCAGTGATTCATCAGTTGCATACAACACCCAGTACTCTTTAGTTCAAGTGCACTCTTTAATGCCCATCACCCAGTTACCCCAAAATAGAAAACATAGAAAAATTACCCATAGAATATTATAAGGACTTTAAACCAGGTAAGAGAAAACACCATATATGGAGACTCTTCTGGATAGAATTATTGACAGGATCCCACTGGACACAGGATTAGTGATTTACCTTTCACCCAGAACATGGCGTTAGACCTCAAAAAGTTCTTGGCTTTCATGGTGTTTGGTTTATGCTTCTTTAGAATCTCTAAAATGCAAATCAAAAGAAAATAGAAAAAAAAATAGGGACAGTTTATATTTTACTTAACTTTGGGAAATTATTACTTTTAGGTCCATTATGATGGACCATTATGATGCACTTCAGAGTGCACTAGCATATATTCTATTTTAAGGGGAAAGCAAAATTCTTCAAAGACAGCTTCTGTTTAAAAAAAAGAAAAAAACAAACTACATTCCATTATTTAACTTAAGGAAACAATCAGTGCTATGCAAAAATATTTATATACAAAATTGCATCACAGAGTTATTTAGAATAGTAAGAAATTGAAAGAACCTAAGAGCTTGATAAGAGAGGATTGGTCTTAAATTAACATTCATATGAGGGCACTAAAAATATTTTTGCACAATGTAAAAAATAAATAGAAAAAGTTTGCAATATTATGTGTAAAAAAGGAGGTTACTCATACATATATCAAGAATGGCCCCAATTTCATTTAAACTTACACAAAGTAAAAAAAAAAATACTGTGGAAAATATGCATATGTTTTCACAATGGTTATTTCAAGGTGGTGAGATTATAAGTGAATTTTTTCCATTATCTATACACTTTCCTGTATATTCCAAACTGAGTAAAATAACTTGCATTACTTTTGTAATAAAAAGGTAAGATATTTTTAAAGAGTAATACCTAAAACTGCACCCTCAGTGCAGCCTCCTTTTTTTACTGCCTCCATCCATTTCCACTAATGTAGGGGTTTTAGGACACGCTGAATTTTCCCACTTCCATGCTGTAGAAATATAATATAGTGCCACAATCAGATTGCCCTACTAATTTATCCTAGTCCTATGTTGTAGCTGTTCATGAAGGGAAGCTTTACTGTAACTGATAGAGAAGTGGAAGAGAAAAGGAAAGGGAAAAGAGAGTGGAGGGGAGGCCAAAGGAGAGGAGAGAAGGCAGGTGAATGATGGTAAAACAGTAGCGTTTAATCTGACTTTAGAAACTGCCTGGACTCTTTTGTGCCCATAAGAAAACACTCCTCCTAATGTAACAACTGCATCAGCCACTAAAAAAATAATAAATAACACTTCATATTCTGTTACGGATTTTCAAAATATTTCCTACCAGTAGGATGGGATTAAGAATTAGATTCTTTGGGATAATTTGTTCCTTCGCTTTTATTTTCTAAGTATAATATAAGATAGAGTCCCTAGAAATTAGTGTGATTCCTCAGGTCCTTCCACTGCCCAGTCAATATGATTTGCCTCTGCTCATGTCTACATTTAACACTTAAGCAGGAAGGGAAAACATCTTTTCAGCCATATTCCAGAAGCTTCATTCCATTAGGAAGGTTTGTTAGATTTGGGTCTTAACTCTCCTCTGTCAACGGAAACCAGGATTTCTCTCAGAATGGATTTTGCTCCTTCAGTCTCATACTAGGCTGAGCCAGAAGAAGTTAAGTGGGAATTTGTACCTAAAAGTAAATATTAGTAGTACCTTAGGGAGAAATCTTCAGTGTGCCAAGAACTGTGCTTGGCATATCTTTCTAGCCTCCAGGTCCAGAGATCTGATTGCATATTGCCTCTGCTGGTACTCAGGCTATCAGGACTGACAGCAGTCATTACCTATGACTGTTCTCCAAAATGGGCCTGGGTACTGGTCTCTTTATGAAAAAGGAAAAAAAAATAAAGTCAGCATAGAGCCTACAAGCAATTTATTTATTTATTTTTTTTTTTTTTTAAAGATTTTTATTTATTGAGAGAGAGAGAGAACGGTAGAGAGAGAGCATGAGACGGAAGAAGGTCAGAGGGAGAAGCAGACTCCCCGCTGAGCAGGGAGCCCGATGCGGGACTCGATCCTGGGACTCCAGGATCATGACCTGAGCCGAAGGCAGTCGCTTAACCAACTGAGCCACCCAGGCGCCCTAGCCTACAAGCAATTTAATTACAAGAATAAATTTAAAAAAGCTAAAAATGTTGAGGGAATTTATAACATTAAAATAGATACTTTTTGTAAATAGAAAAGAAGACAAATATCTGCTATATATTCCCTATAAATTGAAAGATGTTGTTTCAATCAAGTGAAAACAGGTCAACAGAAGATGTGATGTAGGACCGTGAATAATATAGTATCTGAATTTAATTCTCAGTGGGGGATGTAAGTGGAAGACATACTGTTACATAAAATGAAGTCAACTGATACTGAGGATAGCTCAACAAACAGGGAGGGGAAGAAATAAACAACAGGCAAAAAAGAAAATGATAGAACCATACTGGATATGGGTCGCTAGATCATGGAGATTTAGCCTGTGTTGATTATGGTCTCTAGAAGAAGAAATGAAGAAGGCAGAGAAAGAGGAGACGGTGGCCACTGCCAATAAAAAGAAAACAAGTATGTGTCCCCATATATAGTTGTTACGTAAAGACAAAATGGATAATTAGCATCAACACACGAGAAATGAAGGCAAGTATGGCCACTATGGTGAAAAGTGAAGAAAATTTAATTTACATGAATGAAGAGGCATTGGTTAAATATTTAATTACAAGAAAACTAAATCATGCTCAAAAAATGGGGTTATGTGAGGCTAAACATAAATAAATACTAAATGCGGTCCAAAAAAAGTAAAAATGGAGGTATAAATATCAGAAAGAGGCCAATTTTAGTGTAAAAGAAACATTTGACATGGATACAAATTTAATTAACCTACATGGATCAAAAACAGATAAAATATGCAAAGTCAAGGCTAATTAAAAATACAAAGTAAACGGGGCGCCTGGGTGGCTCAGTCGGTTAAGCGTCTGCCTTCGGCTCAGGTCATGATCCCAGGGTCCTGGGATCGAGCCCCACATCGGGCTCCCTGCTCAGCGGGGAGCCTGCTTCTCCCTCTGCCTCTGCCTGCCTGCCTGCCTACTTGTGCTCTCTCTCTCTCTCTCTCTGTGTCAAATAAATAAATAAAATCTTAAAAAAAAATACAAAGTAAACAGGAAACAAAATTGTATCAAAAATATTTCTGAAATTTCTTTATTTACATACACCTATATACTCACAAATGCATCAAGGTAATTAAGACCTATGTAGAGTAGCAGACAGTCTTCTTCTCTTGTTACCCTTTTAAAAATGCTCTTTCCCCTCCCCGTTTCTTCCCTAACATTTTCCATTCTATTCTTCAGGTAAATAATATTAACATTGTATGTCTTCATTTTTTTTTTTTATGCTCAGGACAAACTATTCATATAAAATAATAACTGCATGATATTCCATAGCAGAGATGTTCCATAAACTATTCAGTCATGCCCTTATTGATGGTTGTTTCTTTTACTTATCTTTTTCCTGTATTTTGCAATACAAAAACTTAAGACATAAATCACTATGCTCTATTTTTATTATTCCTAAAATTCTCAGGACTGGGATTGATGAGTGTATTTTTTCAGGTGTTCAGTATACTCATCTAGACTGCTTTCCAAAAAGGCTATTTCAGTTTAAATACCCATGAACCATTTTCCCCACCTGCAGTAAGTGTTAATGCTCTTTTGAAATTTTTCCCAGTCTGATGGTTATAGAGCAATAACACATTTTTATTTGCATTTTCCTAACTACCACTGAGTTTGAGTTCTCATCTTGTTTTGCCACTTGAATTTGTTCCTTTATGATTTTTATCTTCATTATTCTTGACAATAGCTAAGTTAAAGCTATATTATAGATCTTAACCTTTTGTCTGATCTCACATTTCAATTTCTCCCCTAAATTTTTGGTAGATCTATTGAGACTTTTTAACCTTTATACAAAAAAAGTTCTACTTCTTATGGTTAAATATTATCTATGCTTTTTTTTAGTAGTTTACTATTTTTGTACTTTTTTTTCTAAGAAAGTTTTTCTAAGTCTGGTTATCAGATCTATTGGAACAATTGTTTTTTATTTTACATTTAACCATTTAATTTATACTAAATTTTATTTTCTGTATGGTATAAGATAAATGAGTTGTTTTATTTCTATAGACAGGATCAGTTATTAGTGCCAGGATGGTTTATACCACCTTTGTCATATAATTATACATATATAATTATACATATATATATAAATGCTATATATATTATATTAATATATATGTTAATATAATGCTATAATAGGTTAAACCAAAGGCCATCAAACTTCTTTCTGGAAAGGTCCAGATACTAAATACTTTAGTGCTGACATGCCAGATGGCCTCTTTCACAACTACTCAACTCTGCTGTTGTACCACAAAAGGAGCCATAGATAATATACAAATAAATGAGCATACTGTATTCCAGTAAAAAATGTACTTATGGACACCAAAATTTAAATTTCACATAATTTTAATGTGCCATGGAATATCATTCTTAGGAATATCATTCTTATTTTGGTGTTAAGTCATTAAAAAATGTGAAACCTGTATGAAAACACATGGAAGACAGTAATTGACTCATGGCCATAGTTTGCCATGTGTTATACTATTATATTTCTGTGTTATACTATTATTTTCCCATTCCTGTGGCAATGTCATATTGACTAGATCACAGTGGCTTCATAGCGTGCTCTGACATCAAATAAGGCTATTCCTCCATCACTTTTTTTTCTTTCCTACTTTTTTTTCATTATATTGGGGAATTTTGATAACATTCTTTCATTGTAGAATAAAATATTTACTAATTTGGGGTGAATTTGCTTTTTGATGGTTTAGCTTGTCAAAGAACATGGCATAAATTTCCATTTAGCTAGCCCTTATTTTATTCCCATTAAAAATATTATCATTTAATCCCTCTGTGTTTGTTCTTAAGTTTTTTAATGAATGGTTTTCAAGTTGTAACAGGAGTATTTCTTCCATTTACATATCTACATAAATCTTATACAGATATATAAATAATATAGAGATGTATGAGAAAGTTAATTTTTATATTATATTTTCATCATTTTCCCAAATTCATCTCTTAATATTTGTACTTTAAAAATTAAAAATGCAAATAAGTTATCAGAATAAAGAAATACTTACATATTCCTTTGTCTTATTGTATTTATTAGAACCCCTGAACCAATATTTAATAATACTATGATATTAGGAATATCAGTGTTATTTTTGATTTTAATTAACTTAGTGTTCCATTCTTTGGGATAATATTTTCTGTGGATCTTTGTCCATTTGTTGTATTGTTTTTAAGCATTTTCATTCTATTCCAACTATATAGAGGTTTTATTAAAGAATGTTGAGTTTTGCCAGGTGCGTTTTTAGTATGCATTTTGATTTTCTCCTTTGTTGTTTTAATGATTTATTTTTACAATGCTGATATGTTCTCAGAAAGAAACTGTGAAATTTGGAAAGATGGCCCGTGGAGATATTGGAGCAAAGAGAGAACAGAGACTGCTCTTACCCCAGTAAATATTCTTTGAATTAACTGGTGCCCCTATTCTTCAAAGAGCTGTGGGTTAACCAAAGATTTGTGAATAGGCTGTTAGGTCCTTTAAGCAGGGAACATACTGGCATTTGCCATCTTTTAAGCTGAGCAGACCAGGAAAGAGAGAGGCATGAACTGAGCAAATAAACAGGGAAATGATGAGCTTCCCACCGTTGTACTACATCATGCCCTTGGGCAGACCAACAACACTTCCTATAATTCACCAGCTTTTTGCTACAAGCCACAGAAGCTGGACTTATGACCCAGGGAACAAGCAAATGAAAAAAAAAATGAAACACAATTTAAAAAATTAAAAGTTTTGTAAGTTCAAAGAGAAAAGAAGTAAAACATATCCAGAAGACATGACTTCTAGTAAAACAGAATTACTGAAAGAACAGGTCAGACAATAACTTAAACAACAACAACAAAATAGCAAAGACAATTAAAATTTATAAGACAAAAAATTCTGTGAGAGAATATAAAACCATATTTTCAATTAAAATATTTAGTAGCTGAAACATTAGGAAGATAACTTTTGAAATATAACTAGATATCTGCAAAACAAGTAGTAGAAATAAATCAAATGGGGAGAAACATGGAAATCATAAATGTTGTGAAGAAAAAGCCAGAGACCTAGAAGATAGTCAGATGACCCTTCCATATAAATAGTAGGAAAGCAAGAAAGCAAATTGAAAAAGAAGCCTTAGTAAAATTAGATGTGGGTATATGGCAAGCAATTAGAAATTGTGAAGGTAGGTGAGAATGAAAATGAGTGAGAGGATTAAAAGCCCCAATACGTAACAGAACAATCTTTGAACACATACATAAATAAAAAGGTAAAAGCACAGAGGAACAGCCTTGAAACAGCGCAGAACTCTCTTCTACACCAACTGTTCAGAATAAGCCCATGTTAAGATATCATTGGGATGATCTGAAAAAGCATAAGTCTGCTTTCCTTGGCCATACTAATTAAAGGTAATTACCAGTTCTTTAATTTGACAAGATATATGTACCTCTGTGTTTA
Organism: Callorhinus ursinus; assembly: GCF_003265705.2. NCBI lineage: Eukaryota > Metazoa > Chordata > Mammalia > Carnivora > Otariidae > Callorhinus > Callorhinus ursinus. The sequence goes on from NW_027397073.1 coordinate 32,262,101, forward strand.
TAATAGCATTATTTACAATATCCAAGATGAAAAAGCAACCAAACTGTCCATCGATAGATGAATGGATAAGGAAAATGTGGCATATATATAAAATGGAATACTACACAGCTGTGAAAAGCATGACATTGTGCTGTTTGAGACAACATAGATGCTAATTGAAATAAGAGACTGACTTATGGATGGATGGATGGATGAAGATGATGTGGAATATATATACAATGTACAATACAATATACTACTCAGCCATCAAAAAGAATGAAATCTTGCCATTTTCAACCATATGAATGGCACTGGAGAGATAATGCTAAGTGTAATGTCAGTCAGAGAAAGACAAATATATGATTTCACTCATATGTGGAATTTTTTAAATTTTATTTTATTATGTTATCTTAGTCACCATACATTACATCATTAGTATTTGATGTAGTGTTCCGTGATTCATTGTTTGCTTATAACAACCAGTGCTCCATTGAATATGTGCCCTCCTTAATACCCATCACCAGGCTAACCAATCCCCCCACCCACCTCCCCTCTAGTACCCTCAGTTTGTTTCTCAGAGTCCATAGTCTCTCATGGTTCGTCGCCCCCTCCGATTTCCCCTCTTCATTTTTCCCTTCCTACTATTTTCTTTTTTTTTTTTTTTAACATATAATACATTGTTTGTTTCAGAGGTACAGGTCTGTGATTCATCAGTCTTAGACAATTCAGAGCGCTCACCATAGCACATACCCTCCCCAATGTCTATCACCCAGCCACTCCATCCCTCCCACCCCCACCACCCCAGCAACCCTCAGTTTGTTCCTGAGATTAAGAATTCCTCATATCAGTGAGATCATATACTTGTCTTTCTCTGATTGACTTATTTCGCTTAGCATAATACCCTCTAGTTCCATCCATGTTGTTGCAAATGGCAAGATTTCATGGGGTTTTTTTGATGGCTGCATAATATTCCATTGTATATATACACCACATCTTTATCCATTCATCTATTAATGGATATCTTGGCTCTTCCCATAGTTTGGCTATTTGGACATTGCTGCTATAAACATCGGGGTGCACATAGCCCTTCGGATCACTACATTTGTATCTTTGGGGTAAATACCCAGTAGTGCAATTGCTGGGTC